>NW_020290252.1:359199-519247 GCF_003144295.1 Acaromyces ingoldii | reverse complement strand
GGGGGGTAATGATGGATGGCTAGTGCATGGCCTCGATTTCCGGTGGCCCCGCAATTTGTGGAGGGGCCACGCGGGCGGCGCCGCGGCACCCTCCCGACTCTCCCACTTCGTGCTTGCTCGCTTCCCATCATCATACAACGCACTCGCATCAAGAAGAAGGACGAGAACGATGTCATTGAAACAGCAGCAGGTGCAGCAAGATGGGATCTACAGATCTGCGGCAAAGTCCGTGGGGTCCTTCCCTGAAGACATCGATCTGTACAGCTTCATGTTTGAAGACTTTCGTCCCTCGCGGGTTAGTGCAGCGCACCGCACAATTGGCATCCAGACTGCTGACAGCTCCTGATGGCAGCCCGACGTCCGCGGCACAGGTATAAAGCTCTTTGTTGACGACGACACGGGCGAAGGCCTGACGTTCGAGGAGACAAAAGAGCGCACCGACTTTCTCTCCATTGGTCTTTCGGAAGTGACGGGCGTGGGTGAGTAAAGATTGCCTGCTATGCTTCGTCTGCTGCTGAAAAGGACGTGAACGTCTTCTTGAAAGCCAAGGACACTGTCGTTGCCGTTTTTTCTGCCAACACCCTCGACTATGGCGTCATGATCTGGGCCACGCACCGGCTCGGAGGCATCGTGTCATGCGCCAACCCGGCGTTCCAGCCTAGCGAACTGTCCTACCAGCTGGAAGCAAGCAAGGCCACCGTTGTTTTTGTCAACGAGGGCGCTAAGCAGCAGGGTTACGACGCCGCTGAAAAGGCCAAGATTCCCAGGAGCAGGGTCGTTGTCGTCCAGGACCCGGTTCAGATCCGCAAGCATGCGAAGGACAATGGGGGGAAAATCCAGAGAAAAATCGACGGCGATGCGTGGACAGTGAGCATCGTCGATGGCTTGAAAGTTCTCCTTTCATCGGATAGATAGTGTGCTCACATCTTGAATCCTCGAACAGCTCTCTGGCCTCGTCGAGCACGGCAAGGAGGCTGTCGCAAAGAAAGGTCGACAAACGACTCTCGACAAGACGCGGGCAAAGATGTCACCGGGCGAGGCAAAGAACAAACTCGCTTTTCTGTCATTCAGCAGTGGCACTACTGGCTTGCCAAAAGGTGTCGCCATTCAGCACTCTGCCCCCGTCGCCAACATTCTCCAGTACCTCGTCTTCAACGAGCTGTCTAACAAGCTCGGCGAAAAAAAGGGCCGTTATCGACCGGGAGTCGATGTCGTTCTGGGGGTTCTTCCCTTCTTCCACATCGTGAGCAGACATGCTCTTGTTAGACCCTGTTTAATTTTTCGTCTGACATGCTTGGCAATTGTGACAGTACGGATTGGTGCTCATCCTTCACGCCCAATTCTGGGCCGGAATTCAGAACGTCGTCATTCCCAAATTCAAAGGCATTGGCCCGATGCTCGAGTCCGTCGTCAAATATGGCATCTCTATCTGGCCGTTGGTGCCGCCCCAGGTGGTGTTGTTCTGCAAGTCCGATGATGCCAGACCTTATCACGAAAAAGTCAGAGGCATCGTTCATTTTGTCATGGTGGGCGCTGCGCCCCTCTCCGACGATCTCAGCCGGCAATTCGAGAAGCTGCTACCCAACGTCGACTGGGGTCAAGGCTGTGAGCTATCCTCCAGAATGTATATGTTATGAAAAGAACTAAGGAGGAAGCTGACCCTTCTTTCATTGCAGACGGAATGACGTGAGCGCTGCGTTTGTGCGTTCGCATCATAGAAGACAGACAAGCTGACACGATTTTCGCAGCGAGACTTGTACATTAACACTGATGCACCCTTTGCGAATGCGGTGCGTCGAAGGTAGCGCCGGCCGACTCGTGTCCGACACGGAGGCCCGTATCGTGTCGCCCGACGGCAAAGACTGCGGCATTGATGAGCCGGGCGAGCTATGGATCAGGGGACCCCAAAATACCCTTGGCTATAGCAATAATCAGCAGGCGACAAACGAAATGTTTCTCGAGGGCAATTGGGTCAGAACTGGTGATGAAGTCAAGATCAACAGCGACGGAGACTTTTTCGTCGTCGACAGGCTCAAGGAGCTCATCAAGGTTAAAGGCTTCCAAGTGGCTCCCGTGAGTTGTAAAGCCCTCTTCCTCCATCTCTCTCTCTCTCCTTTTTAAGAGGAAACATACTACCAGTGCTGAAGCCTTTGCCCCCTTCCCCCCTTCCCCCCTTCCCCCCCACCCCAAACACACACACAATCTCTCCCACAAGGCCGAGCTTGAGGGATGGTTACTCAACCATCCAGACGTATCCGACTCTTGCGTCATTGGAGTACCAGACGAATCGTCGGGCGAGCGCCCGCTGGCTTACATTTCCCTCTCCAGCGAGGCGAGGCAGAGACTCAAGGGTGCCAGCGAAACAGAGGAACAAAAGCTCAAGAGCAGCGTCATGAAGCACGTCTCCGATCACAAAATTCGGTACAAGCACCTGAAAGGTGTTGAGATGTGAATTCTTCTGTTTTCTCCCGTTCCCTCTCTTCTCTCTTGCTGATGCGTGCGGATTCTCACAGCATCGATGCGATCCCGAAGACGCCCAGCGGAAAGATCTTGAGAAGGACACTACGAGAAGAAGCAAAGAAGCTGAAGTCGTCTTCTGATGGCAAAGGCAGTAAACTTTGAGGGAACGAGGTGTTCTTCAGTTCCTTTGCTCCTTCGTTACTGACATGTCCAAGACCAAATCTTACGGTAGTCTAAACCGAAGCTTGTAAAATTCACGTGGGCCTCCGCGTCCTACGCGGATAATCCTGAAAGCTGCACCTTCTCTTCAGTGTCTGCGAGCGAGTGTCGACGATTAGCAACGATTTAACAAGCAAAGTGGATCGTATGATATGTGAATGCTCCTGAAAATAGTAGGACGAGGAGGTCCTCTGTCATATCACCTACGTATGCCAAGCTTTGAAGGCGCTTGTGAAGACTGGACAGAGCGATGCATCTACGACGACCGCCAAAAAGCCTAATTTTGAGCACAGACCTCCCGCCAGTGAATGTGCATGTGCATGTGCTCGACCTTGTGCTCATCACCCCCGCCTCTAGACTCAGCTTTGCATCGTCAAACTTCGCTTACTGTCCTCCTTACAGGCTTCTTGATCCTCTTTAGACCTAACTGCGAGAAGTGAGCTCCTATTACCGACGACGATCAAGAATGTCTCCCGGAAGCTCGCGGCGCTCAAACGCAGCAAGCGCAACAAGCGCAGCAAGCGGTGTCGAAGTTACTTCCAATGTTCTAGCTAGCACCCGCATCTGTGTCGGCGGTTCGGTCAGTCATGCTGTCATTTGCTGCCGCAACCAGAAACAGCGAAACTCTGACTGCCGCACAACACAGTTTCCTGGCTTTACTCCCGCTCAACTTCAGCGGCTCATCCTGAGATCTGGCGGTAGGTGCAGCACATGCCCTCTTCATGGCTTCTCTCTACTCATCCTCCCCTCGCCCTCTTTGCAGGTGTCGTTTCGCCGAGGATCAACAGCCAGACTACGCACCTCTTGTCCACCCGGGACGAATTTGACAAGAACACAGACACGATTACTCGGGCTAAGGCCAGGCAGCTTCCAATTGTCAGCCTTGATTGGATCCTGGACAGCAAAGTGAGCTCGCATGCCTCTTCTGTCCTGACTGACGTTGATGAGTCGAGTGATGCTCATTTTTCATTTTTCTTTTTAAATGTGGTGTCCCTCCTGCATCAGAAAGAAGGCAAGGTATTGAGCACCAACAAGTACGCCTTCGCCTCTTCGCGAACTTCCTCTCCAAAGGCGGTTACAGCACTAAAGGAGGAGAAGAGATCGGGTGTTACGGAGTCAAGTGCGTACATCCGAATGGAGCCCTCCTCATGGAGTCAGCTGATCTAGGATAATTTATAAGCTCGCGGGGTCCAAAAGGCGCTTGCTGAAGATTCCATCGCGAACGAAGACAACGATGATCAAGACGGAGACGGAGACGAAGACGCAGACAAGAAGGTGCGATCAGCCAAGCGCCAGGCGTCCGCAACAGATGACGACGAAGCGGAAATGATCACAGTCATAAGGAAGGAGACAGCTCCGGTTGACCCCTACTGCAGCCTGAAAGACACTCATCGCGTGCACACATCGACCAGCGATGAGATCTATACCGCCACCTTGGTACGTGGGATGCTCGATTCTCCTCACTTTCTTATACACGACTAATCACAAAGACATGCACATTGTGCAATTCCTTGATATAATCTGCACAGAACCAGACTGATATCAAGAAGAATGCCAACAAGGCAGGTGGCCGAATGGCGAGCTTTAGAAGACCAGATCGTTGACTGTGCCTCCGAATCCAGGCATATTTCATTCAGCTGCTCGTCCCCGACAGCGGAAAGGACATTTCTTTTCTGTTCGCCCGGTGGGGAAGGGTGGGCGAATCGGGCCAGCAGCAGACAAAGGGACCCTTCAGCAAAGCACAGGGCGAAATCGAATTTGAGAAACAGTTCAAGAGCAAGACTGGCTTTCACTTCGCGGCTCGTCGAACGGCCGTGCCTAAGCCTGGCAAGTACTATTGGCTCGACATTGCACGCGGCGGCGAAAACGACGACGAAAACGGTGTTTGTGGCGATGATAATGACCAACAGGGCGGTCAAAACGATGACGGCGGCGTATATGATCAAGATCAGAAAGCCGTCTCTTCGGCAAGCCCCTCACGAGCTCCGACCACCAGCCCAAAGAAGAGGAGGCTCTCGCCGCAGCAGACACCCAGCAAGCTCAGCAGGCCAGTCCAGGAGCTGGCCAAGCTCATTTTCAACCAAGGCTTGTTCGATGCCACGCTGGCCGAGATGAATTACGATGCAAAGAAGCAGCCACTGGGGTCGCTTAGCAAGCACACGATTGAGAAGGGCATGGAGAAGCTCACGCTGCTTTCCGACGCCATCAAGCAGGGCACCATGGACAACATAGACGCTCTTAGCGACGCCTACTACTCTTTGATTCCGCACATCTTTTCGCGCAAGACACGGCCTGTGCCCATTGATAACATGGACATTGTCAGGAATGAGCTCGACATTCTCTCGACGCTTTCTGAAATGAAGGTCGGCTTCAAGCTCATGCACAACCTCGACGACTCCAGCACCAATCGCTTGGACGCACGGATCGAAGGACTTAAACTCAGTACGCTGGAGCCTCTCGAGAGGTCTACCAACGAGTATCAGAAGGTGTGCGAGCTTGTTGAGACCACACACGGCAGAACTCATTCGTGGTTCAACATCACCGTCGGCGACATCTTCTCCATCGAGAGAGAGGGCGAGTCCGAGCACTTTGGAAAACAAGACGGAGACGAAGATGGGGACCGCCGTCTCCTGTTTCACGGATCTCGCCTGGCGAATTACGGGGGCATAATGAGCCAGGGTCTTCGCATCGTGAGTGAAGCATGTGAATTGCTGTGTGCCTCGACATTTATCACATGCTATGCGTCAGGCGCCTCCTGCCGCGCCTGCCAATGGGTACGCCTTTGGGCGTGGGATCTATCTTGCGGATGTGGTGAGTTTGTACTTGCTACGTTCATCAATCATGACCGTAGGAACGACGTTGTCTGATGAAACGTTCCTCTCTCTCTCTCTTTCTCTCTCCGAAAACACTCGCTATGCTGCACGTTACTCCTCGTTGCACGAACCGTTCTGATAGGCCTCAAAGAGCGCCCAGTACCTCTACCATCATATCAGCAACAACGAGGGCCTGATGCTACTCTGCGAGGCCCAGCTCGGCAAGGTGAGCTGCTCTGAGACGGGGAAGGTATTGCTTCTCATTTACCTAGCGAATCGAGCCAGATTGTGGAAATGAAGACCCCAAACTACGACGCAGCCGAGGTCGTCAAGGCTCAAGGAGGTCTTTCCACCAAGGGCCTAGGCCGCACCATCCCGTGAGCGTTGAGATTCTTTATACGGATGTAGCTAGGGAGCTACTGATTGAGGTTCTTTTGCTCCTCTTGCTTCCCAAATTCTCTCTCAAGTGCCGGCTGGGCCGACGCAGGGGACCACATTGCGCCTCATCTCAAGGGTGTCAAGGTGCCCATTGGAGGTCTCAGGGACGAAGATGGTGCCGATACGTATCTGCAGTACAACGAGGTGTGTAGCAACTATATCTACTGGCTTTCTTCGTTTCGATTGGCTCAAAATACCACAGTATATTGTGTACGACGAAAGCCAAGTCCGCTTTCGCTATCTCATGAGGCTCACCATTTCGTAGAAGCACCTCTCGGGATCCGGATTGCAGACTTCATCAAGGATACGAAGCCCATTTCAGTAACAGTAGAATTGTCCGAGAAGATCAGACGTTACTTCACTTCCATCACGATGAATTGAATCACGCAACAGAAGAGATGAGAGAAGATGACATGCGCAGTTGTTGAACATGTTTGAAGTCTTCGGAAAGAGGAAGGGATGGCATCGAGAGCATGTGCTTTCGATCCTTTAGTCGAAGAGGCCGAAGCCCATGTCGTCGTCCGACTCCTCCTTCTCCTCCTCCTTCTTCTCCTCCTTCTTCTCCTCGGCGGCAGGGGCGGCACCGCCGGCGGCAGCAGCAGCGGGCGCGGCAGCGCCACCAGCACCTCCCGAAGGAACCGAAGCAAGCTTCTCCTGGCCCTCGGTGATGAGCTGCGGAGTATACAGTCATCAGCTTTGTGGTTTCTTTCTTTCAAGGTTCAGGACGCCAGTCTGAGCTCACCTGGGCGATGTCCTTGCCCTCGAGCTCCGAGATGAGCGTGTTGAGGCGCTCCTCATCAGCCTCGATTCCGACCGTGTCGAGGAGGCCCTTGACATCAGCGGCCGAGGGCGTCTTGCCGCCGAGCTGGAGGAGCATGTAAGCTGCGATGTGCTTCATTTTTGCTGAGTGTTGTCAGATGGAATGGTTAATAGATGCCGAGGCCGCAAATCCGCTGGAAGCTTTGATCCTAGGAAGGAAGACTTGTGGACTTTGGATAGATTCAATGGTGAGCGCGGGTATTGAATTGGATATCTGCAGACGCAAAACTCACCGATGGCTATTGATCGAATTGGTTGATGGGTCGAGGAAAGTGACCGCGAAAACGTCGAAGGGCAGATTTCTTCTCCGGTGGGCGCACCACGTGCTTTTCTTTGAACAGATACAAAAATTGGACGGAGCCGCAGTCGATTCTCTTATCCTTTTTGCGATCGTATTTATGTCATGGAAATTCCAAAGATGGATAGAGGCGCAGGATTACCTGTCGCCGTCGCTTCGTCTTTCCAACCAAACCAACGTCTTCCACACCCTCGACAGACATGGACTCGTACGACGCCGAGAAAGCCGCCGAGCTCAAGCGCAGGCGCACCTTCCGCAAGTTCTCCTACAGGGGCTACGAGCTCGATGCGCTCCTCGACATGTCGACCGAGGACTTCATCAAGCTCGTCCACGCCCGCGCCCGCAGACGCTTCTCGCGCGGCCTCAAGCGCAAGCCCATGGGCCTGATCAAGAAGCTTCGCAAGGCCAAGAAGGAGGCCCCGGCAAATGAGAAGCCGGCCATCGTCAAGACGCACCTCCGCGACATGCTCGTCGTGCCCGAGATGTGCGGCAGCCAAATCGGTGTCTACAGCGGAAAGGTCTTCAACACCGTCGACATCAAGCCAGAGATGATCGGCCACTACCTCGGTGAGTTGAAAGCTTTTGAGCAAGAGGCAGGTCAGATGATGTTCGGGAGAGAGGCGAGAGTGTCGGACGAACGGAATTAGCGAGAAGAAACACCCGGCAGTGGGGGAGAAGAGAAGAAATTGGATACTACCCACAGGAGGATGAGCTTCCGGTCTTCTGATGGAAGGCTTGCGCAGAAGTAGCTTTGCAGAAGAATGTGCCTGCTGTTGGGTGGGCCCATCTTACTTGTGCCGGGCTTTGACGGGAACGGACACGGAGAACAAGGGAGCCCCTACGAATGTGAAGAGCAAGGTGCTAATACTTCTCTCACTTTCAGGCGAGTTCTCCATGACCTACCGCCCTACTTCGCACGGCCGCGCTGGACTCGGTGCCACCTCGAGCCGCTTCATCCCTCTCAAGTAAAGGCGAGATGGACACAAAAAATATTACTGTCTTTCTCCCTCTTGCTCGGCTCCCGGAGTAATGAAGCCATCTGTACTCTTTTACCTTTGTCTCATGTCTGCGAGATACGCACACAAACATACATACGGCGATATGATCTCAATCAACACTCATGAAACCCTGTCACGCTGGACAGAGCTGCCGGCAGTCCATACTGCAGATTGAAAAGGTACTATAACATCTTCCGCCCCTCCCTAGGGCTTTCTCTTACCAGTCGAGGTCTTCTGGAATATCTGGTATCTGGCTCCAGAATTCGTCTTCGCTGTCCTCCTGAGTCTCTCTGCCGCCTATTTCCTGTCCGTATTGTAACTCAACTGCAGCAGAGGAGGTCTCACGATCCTTAATGTCTTCGTGGAAGTTTCTCAGACTTTCTTGACCCTTGATCAGTCTCCACTCGCATCCGTCGAGGAACTCGCAGTAGTGGCATCTCTTGGTGTCCTGGAGCTCGACGCCCTTGAGCGGTCTCTCTCCCGCCCACATCGACAGAATGTCTGTCAGGTGCGTCTCCAGCTCTTGAGGCTCGTGTCGAAAGCGTGCCACTCCAATGATTGCTTCCTTCTCGTTCTCCCTGCCATCTCTTTCCTTGCGCCCACCCTTCACCGTGGGAAGTCTAAAGGCAGAGTGTCGTCTCTTCGATGCCAAAGGAATCTCGTTCTGACCCAATTCGCTTTCGTCGGGGTCCGGTACTAAGGTGACATCGTCATCGATCGATGCATCGACGGCTCCTTCCTCGACTTCGCCAAAGGCGTCTAAGCTTGTGCGCAATGCAAGCGCCCTCTCCGCCTCTTCGTCCGTTTCTTCGTCGAGATCTGCGGTGCTGGTGCTGTTGGAGAGTCCTTCTCCCGGCGTTGACATTGGCAGGCTATCGTCACCGCACCGGTTTCGCAGCTACCACTCACTTTTAGCAACACCAAGCTTCCGCTCCCGCTGGCGACGGGGAGCCGGTGATCTGTCCCCCCCTCGCTTGTGTTTGTTGCGTCGACTTGAACCTCGTCGCCGAAATCGGCCAGTCGTTGTTCTCTTATGGTAAATGAGGCTAAGTTCGGCTTGAACAATCGGGAAATCTTCCGCTGACCCAGCGCAACTTTTCGTACGAGCGAAGTCGATGATGTCCAGAAGCATTTTTGTGACCATTTTGCCCATGTCTCCAAGGGTCCGTCGCCGATGTATTTCGTATCGTGGAGAGACGTTGACAAGTTGGACATCGGACAGGAACACCTCAGAAAGGGTGACGTCTTCTTTGAGGCCTAACATCGCAAACAGCATCGCCGGAGTGAAGGGCGTCGCATACGCGTCAAAGCACGGGCGGTTTCTCGTCTCGACATCGTCCAGGTCCAGCAACGCGCCTGCGAAGAGACCGTCAAGCCTACACAACGAGACCATTGAACAGTTCAGCTGTCAAAAGGAGGCTGCCACTGTACTCTCCGCAGAACTCACAGCCTCTTGTAGAGCATACACTGCAACCTGGAGTGCCTCTGATCTCCAGGACTCGGCAAGCTCCACACAGACCTCGTCTTCGCATCGGAAAGAAAGACTCCCATGGCATTCTTGTGCGTTCTTTCCTCTTTCTCGGCCCCCTCCCCTTCGACCGCTTTGATAAAACCTCCTACTCCCTCTTCTCCTGTACCGTCGATTAGCTCGGACGAAGACCCAAAGAAGCCTGCGATACTGGTCTGCGACGATGCAGATCTTGCTTTTTTCTTAGCCGGGGAGGAGGTCAAAGATTTCCTTCTTGCTCTGGTAGACTCTCGCTTCCACTCCTCCTGCGACGACCAGCGCTTCTTTGCCGGCTCGCTCACTTTGTCGTGCGGGACTGAGCTGTTGCTCTTCGTCTTTCCCGAAGCCAATGATCGAAGCGACAGCTCGTCAACGATGCCGAGGACCAGCTTTCCGTGAATACTGCCCATGACCGGTAGCTCTCGCTATAGCAAGCCGTAAAGATGCGAGAGTGAGATTGGGAAAGAAGCTTGTTGGTCTGCTTTTGCTTGAACTCACGCAACAGCCCTGTTCCACGAGCGCTTGTAGCCCTACCATCATCTGCAACAGTCTCAGGGCCCATCGATCCTCTCGGACCGACGTTCGAACCTCAACTTTCACTGGTTGCACTTCGTCCTCCAGGGTTTGGTGCACCGCCTTTCCAGAGGCCAGCGTCTGCTCGCGTTGCTGCGCAATTGTGCTATCTGGCACGAGCGTGGCACCCTGGGGCGTGACAACCTTTTCGGGCCGCTGTGAGATCGGAAGGTGTGCGAGGCCCAAGATTCGGTACTGAAACAGATATTCGCACCAGGCAGGGCCCACCAGGTCCGTCACGGACAAATGAGCCTTGGCCGAGGCATAGACTTGCAATGAAGAGGGTCCCTCTCGTGAGGATCTGCAACTTGATGATCGAGGGTGAGGGCCCTCTCCTGAGACCTGCTCTTCGCCTTGACGATTCGCTTCAGCCATGTTCGAGGGTGAAATGCTATTGTCTCTAATGTAGTTCCATCGTCTGTCCAGCTGTTGCTCGTGTTGCTGCACCACCGAAGAGCAGTGTCGCGGCAGTGTAGGAGAAGTAGCGGCGAAGGGACACTCTTGCGGAGGCATGATTACATCAGCGTGCAGTGCACGTCCCGGGAGGCGGGCGTGCGCGCGAGACGTTGAGCTGAGAGAAATAAATCCACATGGAGAGAAGCGGGCGGTGCACATTAGCGGGGCGGCATCTACTGACCGCTCCGCGTGCCTTGTTGTCCTGCTACTCTGATCTCTTCCAGCTGGATCAATAAGAAAGGCCCGCTTCCATTCGAAAGTTCCCTTGTCTTTGTCCACCAGGACCCAGGTAACGTCACTTAAAGGACGACGCCTGTATCTCGTCCGTCCTGCAACGCGGACGACAACGTGTACACCACGTGACCCCTCAAGGACACAGGCATTGTGGGCGCTCGATACGGTTGCACCTGTCTTAATTATCTCGACGCCGCCGCACCATGAAGGGCATTGCGAAGTTCGCTAAGCGGTGAGTACGCTGCTGTATGCAGGTGGGTCATCGGCAAGCTCAGCAATGCTGATTACGAGGAGACAGGACCCCCCACATGCTGGGAGGCAAAGTGGGCATGGCCTCCAAGTCGCACGACGCCCAATTCGACGACATGAACCGCCGCTTTACTGTCATCGAGAAGTACGCCGAGAAGCTGCTCAAGGATAGCACCACATTTCGAGAGGCTGTCAAGAGTGCGTGTACCGCCGTGTGGGGACAGGGTAGTGGTGTGAGGGACTGACTTTGAATTTGACCCCTTCCCTAGACATGCTTATGTCGGGCGAGTCGTTCGGCGCCTGCTTCACGAGCCTTTTCTCGCCCATAGGTGCCGAGATTGACATTGAAAGGAGTCATCCGGAAGCGTCTACGACAATTCAGAATCTGCCAGCCTATCGGCAGCACATGGAAGACCTCCGCGAGACACTCACGCCCGAGATCGATCTCATCGACAGCCGCATTATTTCGCCCGCCAATGACTTTATCGCAATTCTCAAGGCTGTTCGCAAGAACATCACCAAGCGCGATCACAAGGTGGGCTTCCCCAAGATGCGGAACAGATCCAAAGATGCAAGACTCACTCTTTGTGCTCTCTTCTCCAGCTCGTTGATTTTGATCGGCACAACAACACTTATACGAAGGCTCGTGACAAGAAGGAGAAGACGCTCAAGGACGAGCAGAATCTCTTTAAACTCGAACAGGAATTTGAGACCGCGGCAGCCGACTACGAATACTACAACAACACCATGAAAGAGGAGCTGCCCCAATTTTTTGAAATGGCCGCCCGCTTCATCACGCCGCTTTTTCACAGCTTTTACTACATGCAGTGGGTTGTCCCCTTTGTCCCGCACATTGAGTAACTCGGTTTCGCAAGCTGATGTCCGGCCCACTTTCAAGGCTCAACGTCTTCTATCTAACCCTCGACAAGCTTCAGACATTTGCCGATGGTCGATACGATGTCTCTGCCCAAGCCGCTGCTTCAGTAGAGGACAACTACGTGGCCCAGCTGTCAGATGCGGCCGAAAAATTGGAGGCTCTATCCATTCGCAAGCCCGCCATGCCCACCGGTGCGTTCGACATACTAGCCCCACTCTGTCGTTGTGTTTTCTCACGTGTGATTTGTTCCACAGCCAAGCTCTTGCAGCAGAACCGATCTCCCTCGGCTTCCTCCGGGGGCAGCGGCTCGGTTCTGGGCGGAAAAGGAGGTGGCATGGCTAGCCGGGCGCCATCCAAAGGGGGTCTTGCGCGCTCACCGTCGGCATCAGCCACGGGCCCACCACCTTATTCTTCCGGCGCCGGGGCCGCGTCCGCTGCTGCTACCAGCAAACGCACCCCCCCACCGCCCCCTAATAAACCCAAGCCCGGTGCTGCTTCCGGAAAGTCGTACGTCGTTGCGCTTTACGATTATACAGCAACAGTGAGCTGTCATTTTCTTTCTTGATGTCTGCCTCCGACTGATTGTGCTGATCGTTTTGCTAGGCCGATGGTGACCTATCTTTCAGCGCCGGGGATCGTATCGAGGTGGTCGAGAGGACCGCGAGTACCGAGGACTGGTGGACGGGAATCGTCAACGGTCTACAAGGAGTATTTCCCGGGTGAGCACCCTATCTCGCACCAGAGTGTAGAGTGGACAGACTGACAAGCGTACCTTTCTTTTTCCCAGTAATTATGTTCGGGATGAATAGAAGTAGGAGTGGGCGGGTCGGTCATAGGTCATCAGCGTCGTTATCGACCGCTGCTCTTCCTCTTTGTTTGCCAAGCAAAGAATCCACAAATGACATTGCGTACTTTTCAGTCTCTACTTACCGACTTGCATGTTTCTCGCTAGGAAAGTTCAAGCTAAAGGTGTTCGAACTCCTTGGCCGTTGAACGCAGCGGCCTAATAATCTTCGGTATGCGGCAAGGTTATAAAGATACAGTACAATTACATGATGGGGTTAAGAGCAGCGTATGTGGTATCGTTGGAGTGAAAAGAAAGAGCATCAAGATTGTTGAGAATGAACATTGTTGTCTTGGGGCTCACGGGCTTAGAGGAGTTTTGGGCGGGCGTGGTCCAGAATGACGGAAGATTCATGTGCTCAAGTCGCGGAGGGCTTGAATCTTGCAAGTTGAGCCATAAATTGGGAAAGGTGCGGGCCGGCCTCAGACGTTTTGGCAGCTCCAAGAACCGATCCATTATCTAGGACGGCTCCTGTGACTGGTCGATTCGTTCGGTCAACGAATTTCGATGAAGGCGTGGCAGCAGCGAGGCTATTGGAGGGTGACAATTTGGCAGCAGCAACCGAAGAGGCCTTTCTCGGTGAGGAGTTCCGTTTGAGGTGATTCAGGTCGACCTTTTTCCGCGAGACTTCTTCATGGACGCGACGGACAGGAGTGAACCCAGACAATGGTGCTGACGAAGACGCCACTCTACTAGCTTTCGGTTCCGAAGGCGGAGGGGCATAGACTGCCCTGGTAGAGGCAGGCATCACTCTCATCGTTGCCACTGCCGACCTATGCTGCAGCGACGACTCTGACACGTTTCGCTGTGTTTCACCATCGCCTAGGTCGTCGTCAGGTGTGCTACGCTTGCGAGAGTTTGGCATGGACGACGAAATGGATCCCTTGGAAGACTGGACCACGTCTTCTGCATCAGACACCAGCGTCATCGTTTCGCGACCACCGTGGCCCGTTGCGACTTTGACAGCGACACCGCTCTTGTTCGTGTGGAAAGTAGAGGCAGCAGTCTTGAAGTGCTCTACCTTTGCTTCCAGCGAAGCAATTCGAGAGCTAAGCTTCTTGTTCTGCTTCATCAGCATCAATTTCTAAGAGCGCCGTGCAAAGAATGGTCAGCACTGTTTCACTCTTCGGTTGCTGTAAGTGTGACGTGGGTGTGCTCACCCGATCGTCTGCTTCTTCGGCTTCTTCGGCCTTGAGAGCGAGCTCGGCCTCGAGATTTTGGATTTTTTCTTGGAGAAAGTCAGCCTTTCGCTCGTCGCGATTTAGGTCATTTGAGGTGCGGGCGTCGAAGGATTGCAGCTCCGTTTCCATTGCGGCAGCTCGTTCTTTTGATGCAACAAGCTGCAGATTGGCCTCCTGATATCTCTTCTCGTACTTTTCAACGTCAAGGAGCGAGCCATTGAGCTTTGTCCCGATTTCTCGAACCTCCTTTTTAGCCTCATCTAGCTCTCTCTTACACTTTGATAGCTGCCCTTCGAGTGTCTCGATCTTGTGTGTGTCAGCATCCCTGTGCTCCTTGAGGTCGTTAAGTTCTTCGGCTGCTTCATGGCAAATTTGCGCATTGGCTTGCAGCTGCGATTCAGCGGTCTGTTGGGCCTCTCTAGCTCGTTGAATTTCTCCGTCTTTAGCCGTGGCGACTTCCGTCAGCTTCTCTACTTCTGAAAGAAGCTCGCCTCTGTTCGGAGAGGCTTCGGCGTCTTCCTGCAGCACCGCAAGCTCCTCCTTGACATCCCAAAATTCCCGATTGCGAGACTCAAGCTTTCGCTTGAGGTCGTCGTAAATGTCGTGAATCTCTCGACCCCGCCGCTCAGCTTCCTGCAGCTTGGCTTGCAGCTCGTGCTGCATCGTCTTGTAGGTTTCCTCCTTGGTCTTGAGCTCAGCATGCAGGCTTCTGTTAGCCTCTGCAGCTTCTTGCTGACTGGAGCGCAGATTCTGTGCGTCTTCCTGGAGCTGTGCGTGTGTCGCTTCGATCTCCATCACTTTCCTATGAGCAATCGATAGCTGTGCTTCGAGATGAAAACTAGTTTCTGCTCGCTCTCTGGCAGCATCAACGAGCTGGGTAATTCTTTCCCTTTCCATTTCCAAGGCCTTTTCGGCCACTGCTCGACTTGCTGCCGCCTCTTTGCTCTCTTCTTTATAAAGCTGGACTTGTTCCTCGGCTCGGCGTATGCTGTCCAAGAGTTGGGAATGCTTTGCTAATTGTTCTGCTGATATGTGGTTCAGTCCCTCATTTGCGTCGCGAAGACCCTGCACCTCTTGAACCAAGCGGGCTCTTTCACAGTTGACCTGCGCCAGTTCTTCATCGTGTGTCGTCTGCATCTTAACGAGTGCTTCGAGCTGAGAGAGAGCTCCGTTGAGTTGGGCCTGGATCTCCGACAGCTCGCTGTCTCGAGCAGCAGTGTCTTCAGAGCCACACTGCTGGACTGACACGCCTGTCGCATCGCTTGCATCCACAGTGACATCATCGTGAACCGACTTTGTCTGCTTGAGCACCTTAACAGCCTGCTCAGCGATGTGACGATTGATGCGTTCTTGTTGCAGCTCGGCTTGCTGTCGTGCGATCTGATCATTACGCCTTGTCACGCGGCGTTCAAGGTCGGCAACGATCATCTTGAGCCTCTTTTCCTCTTTGAGAGTCCGGTGTTGCTCGTCTAAGTCTTGAGCCTGTTGGGGCGAGACAAGGCCCTCCAGATTCTTGACTCGATCTCGGCATTCTGTGAGATCGAAAAGAAGCGTTTCGGAAAAGTGGCACCACTGTCTGGCCTCCTCGTGAAGCTCATCCCTATGTCGCTCTAGTGTCGCAATCTGCACGACCAGAGAGCGTGTCTGATGAGCGGCGAGGTGAAAATCATGTTGCCGAGATACCGCACTGACCATCTCTGCATTCTTCTCCGAGGCATCTGCTTTGCTTTCGCTTGCTTCTTGGATACGCGCCGTGGCGTCGGCAAGTTGCTCCTCCTTGTGCCGTAAGCTTGATTCTGCAGACCTGAGCCGAACACCATCTTCCACGCGCTGAAACTCGAGACGGATTTCCACTTCTTCAATGTGGCTTCGAGCTTGTTCGATTTCGTCGACGAGGTCCGTCTCAAAGCCTCGCTCCGCACCATCGGCCATGACCGAGTAGTCGCCGACCATCGACATGCTCACCTCCGGCCCTTCCCAAAGGGTGGACACATCTGTCCGAGTGTTGTGCGTCTGTGCGGACGTTGGACCGGTCGCGTTCGATGTCAGAGCAAGTTTGCGGACTGACGCCGTCAGTCGACGAAGCTTGTTCTTTGCAATGGACAGCTCTTTTTCCCGTTTCTCAAGCTTCTCGAGAACATGGCCCAGCTCCGCTTCTCGGACGTTCAAGCCATTCCTCAGCGCCTGGAGCGTAGCCTCGGGGTCTTCATTGCTTCGCATAATATCCATCTGAAAACATGTGTTCCAATTGTCAGTGTCCGGCCAGTAGATTGAGTCAGATTGGAAATTCGTCCCCACCTCTTTTTTCGCAGCACCGAGAGAGGTCCGCAAGGCGGCTATCTGGTCTTCCTTGCTCTGGAGCTCGGCCGCCATTTGCTCGGCAATATTGCGGATGTCTTCGACGTCTTTCCGGGCTGACTCGGAAGCTTGCCTGGCCTTCGCAGCCTCGCTCGCAGCTAGCTCTCGCTGAAGCTGCTCGGCAATCAGGGTTTCTTTGGCTTGATTCAGCGCTTGACAAGCATCAGCAGAATCAGCCACGGCTTTTGCTAAATCTTTTTGCAATCGTTGTCGTTTTTCGTCGCCTCCCTGGATTGAGTCGCACAGCTTGGCGTCGTCCACTTTCGCCAGCTGGCTTCGGAGCTCCTCAACCTCGGCTACGGTGAGAGAGGGCGATGTCAAAGGTCAGCCAGCACATTCACCTGGACGATGGCACCCTTCACGAGCGCACCTATGAGAGCATTACTGCGAAGCTCGTTGTCCGCGTTGTCACGGACTGCGATCTCGAGCTCCTGCTGACAAGACAAGAGTTGCACCGCCAAGTCCTTGCTCTTCACTTCCTGCCTTGCCGCCTCTTCCTTGACGTTATGTGTATTGGTCATTTTGCGTCCACGAAGTAGCATGTTCGCTCCATTTGAGACCTGTCCGACGCCATTGCACGATTCCTCCTCTTGAACAGAGTCTGCCTCCTGAGAGTCTCTGGGAAGGTTGCATTCCTCGTCGAGCTCGTGCACCTTTGCTTCGGCCTTGGGGGCTCGCTCTTCGAGCAAGGATCTTGCCGCTGCTTCATCGCTGCTATCGACGCCCCTTAGCTGCTCGGCCTTGTAGTAGAGGTCGTCTTCAAGATCCTCGATGCGTGATTTGAGCTCTCCAATCCTCCTTTCGCTGCAACGCTCACTTGCCAGCTGTTCATTAGACGATTTAAGAGCCTCTCTCTCGGCTTTCTCGGCCCTGGCCTGGCAGGCATTTAATTCGGCGATAGCAGCTGTCAATGACTCACGCAAATGCGACAGCTCGCATTGATGCGAGTCCACTTCGCACGAAGGTCGAATACCAACTGGTCCGACCGAAAGTTGCTCGCTGCATGACCCTACACTGCTTGCTCTCGGTCGACGGCGACTCGGTCTTCGCAGCGCCGAGTCAAATGACTCAACCTCGTTATGGCGAGAACGCCCAGACTTTGCCTTGGACATCCTAGTCTCCACTTCAAACTCCACATCACTTGGTTGAAACGATGCTGAGGGTGGTGCTCGTCTGGTTTCCTGCCCCTGCTTTGCTCTCTGGAGCTCCTGAGTCCTTTGCGATACTTGCGCTTCCAGCATCTGGCATTGATTCTTGAGCTGCTGCAGATCCTCCTGCGCCTCGCGATGCTTGAGATCCAGCTCGATGCATTTCCTTTGCTCGTCTTGCCTCCGGACCTTTTCACCTGTCTGCACTTGGGCCTGCGCCTTTGCTAAGGCTTGTTCCAGGTTGCTGACCTGCAAGCGGGCCCGGGAATGATCCTCACAAATCTTTGCCAGTGACGACTCGGCATGGTCGGCTCTCGTCCTTTCCTCGTCCAAGTCCTTGCCCAATGATGTCACCTTGGCCTGCAGTTCCCTTACAATGGCATCCTGACGGCATCTCTCGGCTTCTACTTGCGACAGCCGTAAATCTTTGCATCCACTGAGGTCAGCTCTGAGCACTTCGCTCGGCATTCAGGGATACCTTTGTCCTCACCACTTTGATGCAGCTGCTTCTTGAGTTTCTTGAGCTCCTCACTATCTGCACCGACGAGGTCCATCGCAGATCCGCCACTGGGTCGTTGCAATGAGAGACTATTGTAATAGTGGTTGGGTGCGAGGTCTGATCCTACTTTCCAAAACTCTAGGTCGCGCTCTGAACATTGTGGTCGCGTAGCCGCACGTGATTTTCCTAGGCGACAGACTTTTGCCATGTTTTCGCTTTCCACTCATGAGAACTTGTGGGGCGATAGAGGAGATGATGATGTTCCTGCCTTCTGCCTGTGGGTGTGTTAGCTGTACTACTACTAGCAGCTGTGCCCCGTAAGATCAACTATTCCATGAGGGTCAGAGGGCGAGTATCGTGTGCTTTGGTCAACGCAGGTGTTACCTTGAGGAAAGGATTATTTTTCTCCACTTGCAACATAAGACTAAACTGCACTGAGCTTCGACGCGTCAAGCAACCTCAGAACGGATGCCAACCCCGGCGGTCTTAGATGGCTAGAGACGAGGGAACCGGAGATGGCGATGGAAGGAGCTGGGAAGCCTTTGTGCGGGCTCCCACGGTAGGCAACTCGCGTAGGCTCTGTTCTGCGACTCTGGAAGGTCAGCCGGCCAAGACAGATTGCGTCGATGTGAGCCCCGACGGCCGCTCTCTGCTCATCGTTGCGACAGATCTTATACACATCGTCGTGAGTGGCATGCAAAGAGGGACCGGGGCTAGATGGCGCACGACGCTCATACTAGCCTAAAAGACGCCACAATTGGGCCTTCATTCAAGTGTCGAACCGCACATCACGGTCGACACCAACGACAAGGACGTAGATGCTGGGCCCCTTTCCTTTATCCACTCGTCCATCCATGTTGACACGGCCACAGCCAGCATTGTTGATTCAATCAACTACGACGGTGAAGGCTCGATCATGCCGGACTATCTCGCAGCGATGGAGAAGCGCTTCATTGATGCGCGATGGGCACCAGTCGATTCAGGACCAGGCCACAGCCCATTGGTAGCTGTGCTGACGACGAAGCTCGAGGTGCACCTGTACAATGCTCAGGCAAGCGCCTTCACAGGCCCTTGGAAGCACCTTGGCGATTTGAGGGGCTACGAACCTTCGGCAAGGGAGATTTTTAGCATTGCCTGGCTTCCGAGTGATGAGGAGCACCAAGCGGACAAAGGACCTTCAACACAATGCATCTTGGTAGCGGCGACACGGAGCGGCGAGGTCTGTTTGTTCCGGTGCGTCAAAGGGCTTGGCTTCTATTCGCCTTTGTGAGCCAATGGCTAAGTAAGCGCTTTGTATTGGCAGCTTCGAAACAAATGACGGGGTTTTAAGCCTGCCATACTTCGAAAGGATCAAGCTGTGCGACGAGCCAATTCGAGCTCTTGTCAGTGAGCCGCGTTGGGTTCACGACGGGAGGCATCGCATGCGCATCAACATCGCCGCTGCCACCTCGGCGTCTGTGTTTGCAGCCTCACTCGTGCGAAACAGCATTCAGACGCAAAGCGGTCTGCAAGTCGAAAGGGTGACCGAGGTCGGTGAAGACAATGTGGTTGGTCTCATCAAGTGGGAAGGCCCGTACCTACTGTGGACCACGCCTGGGCAGGTGCACATGCACAATCGAGACTATGACGGCAAGAAATCGTGGTCCGCGTGCCTTCGAAGCAGCAGAGAGGAATACGGCAATCCCTTGCTCCCAGCGACAGGTACGCGCTTGGTCAGAACCCCTCTCTCTCTTTGACTGTCGACGTTAATTCTTACGAGATCGCTGCTGTCAAAGCAATCCGATCTTTTGTCATAGACGGACATGCTAGGTTCGAAGTCACATTACAAGACGGTCAGCATTATCTCGTCGACCCTTCTGCATTCGACAGTGCACCCATCACCACGTCCGCCAAGCTGCCTCCGCACTATGTTGACGGACACCGAAATACTCTCAATCCACTTTCAGAGGCAATCGAAGGGAAACAATTGCTGTGGGCATGCAAAGGCGACCTCGGCGGCTTGCACTTTCTTATCCACAGGTGAGGAATGTCCTTGGAAAAGAGAAAGGACCGCCGCCCCAGCACCATTGCTAAAGCAGCTCTCGTTTAAGCGCCGATGAAATTGCCAGCTTTGGGTACCCGCTACGAACCCGCATCCGTCTAACACTCGTCTCGTCCAGCCCATGGAGTGACGATCCATCGGCGCCAACGTCTGACGATGTCCTCAGGGAGCTCGAAACCAATTTTCGAACCTTTTCGCAGGTAATCCAAGGTGAGCAATACTCGCCGGGCGATGATTCCTTGAAGTTCACGTAAGCCGTGTCTTGGCACAGCTGCACAGCCTACACATTTCTGGATTCGAACAAGGGCGGTCCTCGCTTCTGTTTCGTCGAGCAGTTCGAGGTTCGAAGTGGCTAGTGGTATCTGCCAGATTCTGGAGATCCTCTCCCAACGACCGACCGTTGCTGTCGATCTACCAGCAAGCATAGCAACATGGCTCGTCGACTCAAGCGGGCTTCCAAAAGCAAGGACAAGGCCCATTGCAGATCGTCTCTTAGGCCTTGCCCGGGCCAAGACGCTTCTCGAAAGCATCAAACTTGCCACAATGCATTTGTGTCTCACACCACAACTACTAGGTGAGATGCAAGAACCCCAATTCTTTGCAAAGATGTGTGGTCAAGGCTCACTTCCGGCGGCTTCCACGTAAAAAAAAATTAAAAAAAATAAGAAGGTCAAGCCGTCGCGTACTGCAAGCACATCGCCGCGGCAGCTTTCGTTCTGTCGGGCAGTAGTTCCTGTGGACCAGGAAGCGCAGAAAGTCTCGTTGAAGCATGTGCTTCTCTGCTGGGTCGACTCGAGCTGCCGGTGTCATGCGAGGATATCTTTAGACAATGGAAGATGATGACTCAGCAAGTACGTTGCGCGGTCTTCTCCTTCTAGCCCTGTGAATGCTGACGCGTACCGCAGGATGAAGGGATTGACATTGGAGAAAGGTGCCCGGCCTGTGATGCAGTCGTCAGAATGGCACTCGTCGAGGACGAGCTTCGGTGGGCGCGATGCCAGGCTGGTCACGTCTGGAGTGAGTCAGATCCTTGCGACGACAGTGCTAAAATTTAAGGGAATGGTCTGACACGGACCGGTGGGAAAGAACGCTGCTCTGTCGGGATAGCCCTCATCACTCAATCAAGGACCCGAATCTGCAGCACATGCGGATCCGAGTTCAAGAACGCCGCCGATGCATCTTGTGGCGTTGAAGAAAGCCTGCTTGAGCAAAGGACGAGGACTTGCTGCATCTGCAGGGGAGGGCGCCCAATTCTGCACTAAGCACACACCCTCTGTCACATACGTGCGGCATTCGCCCAATGAGCAATATTTCCTTCTTCATCACTACATAGGAGAGGGGAAAGACAATTTAGCTGGATATGACACGATAGCGAGGAGATGAAAGAGGGCATGAGCATGAGAACGAGGTATAGAATGTCTACTGGGGCGACGTTGTTTCCGATGCAGATGCTGACGCTGATGTTGCCGGGGCGGGACCGGAACCAGGCCCAGAGGCTGAAGCCGAGGCACCAAGGTCCTTCTTACCCTTCTTTTCCCTCTTCTTCTTGTTCTTCCCCGCCGCCTCGGCAACGAGTCTCTCGAGCTCCCTCCTCTCTTCGTCGCCTTCCTCCGGCTGGACCTGCTTGTAAATTGCGCCGAGGTAGGCCAAAGCTCTTGCTCGGTTCAGCAACGTCTTTTGATCTACGCCCTTTTCGTGCAGGACATTGTCGCAGACCTTGCGCAGGACACCATTGACCTCGCTGCGCGTGCCTCGCCAGGTGGCCAGCAACATTTTTGAGCTCATGTCTTGCTCGAGCTGCCTCATTTCCTCTTCGTCGATGTCGCCCTTTTCCTGTCGTCGTTGAATATCCTCCATAGACACGAGGACGCTCATGGCACTTCCCATCAAGCCCCACGTCTCCTTGACCTGGCTTCCTTTTTCTTTGAGCCGGCTGAAGAAGCCGGGAAGGCCCAAGAAATTGTGTCTCTGGGACTTTACCCATGTTGTCGACTTGGTGAGATAGATATTTCCGATGGTGTGAAGCAGCTCAACGCCAAACGACTCGAGCTTCAAATCCTCAGCCTCTTCTCGCATCCTCTTCCCGAACAGCTGTGTCTCAGAGTCGTCCTTGTCGCCCGGATTTCGGGCTTCGACAAAGGGTCGAATTCGATCCTTGAGCTTGCTCGTCAGGTCTGCGATGCGCTTCTCTTCCGCTTCCCGTTTCTCCTTCTCCAATGCTTCGAGCTTTTGTCTCTGCTCGACCGTCAGCTTGGGTTTGGTTCGAGAAGTTGCTTTTCCTCCCGTTGGCGTAGCTGTTCCCGATGCGTCCTGCGTTGAGAGATGTTGCGACGAGGTAGAAGAAGAAGAAGTTGTGCCCGCAGCTGGTGTCGAATCAGTGGCCGTAGTAGGTCCCACTTTGCCTGTTGTGGCCGAACTTGTGGGCGTCGAATTGGAAGCCGTCGTCGTGGGAGCTGCGTTGGCAGCATTGGCGTCCGAGGCTGCCTCGTCAGATGCTGTTGTTGCGGCAGAAGTACCATCGGTGGTCGGATTCGTAGAAGATTCGCCCGGACCTTTCTTTGCATCGTCCTGCATGCTTTTTTCCAGTTCTGCCTTTTCCTCGTCGGTCATCATGATTTCCGACGCCTTGCCGAAGTCCTTGAGGAGCGAGATTTCGCCAATCAGGTCTACAAAACGTTCACCGCCGAACAGATTTCCGAACTGCAAGGGAAATCAGCAAGAGAGGCGTAGATGGAGAGGGGCGCGACAACACTCACCATCTCGGTGGCCTCTTTAAGGCCTACTTCGTCGGTTGGCTTCCTGCTCAAAATATGAATGTAGAAGCGATGAGCAAAGATGAGCCGCCAAGAGAAGGATTTTCCAAACAAGAGAAACGCACTTCTTGCCATGGCGATCGTAGTCTGCACGCAGGTTGTTGTCGCTAAGGACTCGGTAGGCCTCGCCGATCATCTTGAACTTTTCTTCATCGCCTCCTTTATCAGGATGATTCTTGATTGCCGCTTTTCGATATGCCTTCTTCAGATCAAGGTCCGTCACATCACCTGCGACGCCCAGAAGGTCGTAATATTCCATGTCCTGCAGACCGGCAAGGTTCGCTTATGAGAAAAAGCGCATGCGAGGAAGCTGAGCTTGCTTTCCTCACTCACAGCAATTTTTTCACCATCTCGGGAAATGTCCCTAGGTTTATCGGAACCTGGCGCCTCCGAAGCCATGGCTGGTCGCTTGCTTGCTTTTGGTGGGGAAGGAGATGAAGCGTGGATAGATGATGAAGCACAGCCTTTATGAGACGCGCGGTCCGAAGGAAAGATGCACAAGGAGAGGCAGGCTAGGGGGAGGAGGAAAAGTCAAGAGCACGGAACGTGAGTGCGTCTTCAAGGTTCGGCCGAGCTTCCACCGCCTTGACCACCTCGAACAGTCACGAAAACCACAAATCTACCAGGAAGCTCGTTCGTGCTCTCTTTCCAAGCCCAAGGGTTTTTCTCAACGGCCTGATTCGTCATGGCGGCAGAGAGCTCCGGCAGCCTTGGAGCGGGTCTAGCAAGCAAGCAAATACCAGCAGCCCAAGATTCAGGGTATGATGAGGCGCTGGTGTCATTGTTTGGCAGCATCAACGCAGGGGTTGAAGCTCCACAAGGAGGGGCCACTAGCGATGCCTCTGCGCCGCCAAAGCTGCCTCTCTCCTCGCAGATCAGCCTATTGTCGGCACACATCGATGCGTTGGAAAGCTCAATGTTAGACTCAGTCAGGAGCGACGCAGCTAGGTCACAGATTGAAATGCACATCAAGCAAGCTCGCAAGCTCGATACCAGGATGACCACCGCCCAATGCTGCCTCAAGAATCTTCATGAGCAGAGACCAGGGAATTATGAGGTAAGGAAAGATTTACGTGATCACAGAGCTGCGGGGATCTGTATGAGGCTCACTGATGTTTTGCCAGATCGACGCGAGGGTCACGAACGTTTTTTCGACAGCCAGACGCGAGCATCTTGAGGCGCAAGCTGCACACGTCGTCGCCCGCAAGCTTCTCTTGGCTGTTCGTGCGCTTGAGAATCTGGAAGATCTTGTACAGAGAGGGTGTATGGAGGCACAAACCTTGATTGGTGCGTTGGATGCGGCGAACGCCACCGCTGCTCACTTTGGCATCGACTTCGATGGTCACCGGCAGATGTTCGAAGAAGATGTCAGGGCCCAAAAAAGCGATGTGTCTTCGTCAGAAAACTTGACCTGGGGTTTCAGAGGAAACGCAGCGCCATCTCTGTCCCTCAGGGAGCTGACGGGCCGGCTGGAACAGGCAAGAGAGTCGATCAAAGATCAAATAGACGAGGTCTGGAGAAAGTCCGTCCACGTCGATTGCAGCGATGGTGCTAAGAGGGTGACAATTGCAATTGACGTTGCAAATGCGCAAGGCAAGACAGTCCCGTTGGCTGTTCTATGCAAATTGCTCGAGTCTCGATCGGAGCTTGAGCCTCGACTCGTTAGGTTATCAGCACTGCTCCTCGAAAAGGTCGTGGGACCGATGCTCGAGCCTGTCAGGGGATCAACATCGACGTGGGTGCTTCAACAAAACGAAAGCGAATGGACAGCCAGTCTCACAGGACATAGGGACCATCTATCCTCACCGCACGAAGCCGTAGAATCAACCTTTCGTAGTCTTGAGGCCTTGGTATCGCACCTTGCCACAAGCCTCTTCCGTCACGATGGGGGTAGCAGGAGCCAACGGGCATTTTCGCAGGCCTTCTTGCCAGCTGCAGTCACTAAGTGCATCGACTATCTCGAGTCTAGACTGCCTTCACGCCTCTCCTTTCCTCTTCAACAGCATACATACCCAGTCTTGCATAAGCTCGCATTGGCTGCTCGAAGCTTCCACGGCACATTGAATCAGCACGGCTACCTTTCGAGCGGCATTCCTGACGAAGAAGAGAACGGGCACGAGGAGGAAGACGCTCTTTATCATGCGTCGAGGCTTGTCAGATGGGCCGACAATGTCCAATCCCGCTTCATAAAGCTCATAGCCGACGATGTGCGATCAACAGCAAGAAGTCTACTCGTAAGCGAGGACAACCGCGGTGGGGGATGGGAGGCTAGTCAAGTGGAAATTGAAGCCGAGGTAGATCTTCCTCTGGCTACGGCTCTCGAGCAGCAACGGCCAGCACAGCGAGAGTTTGAGGGCGAAGAAGCCGAAATCGAAGGCATGATTGACACTGACAGCACTTGGAAGTGGGAGGATAGAGGCGAAAGGCCAATAGCTTCGAGTCCCGCATCCGAATCTCCGTGGACTCCATCTCCAACGACACATGCCTCGACGCAGCCGTCGTCATTGAAGAAGGGTAAAGGCAAGCTTGGTGGGGTGCGAGTCGTCAAGCCACAGGACCAGCTCGGCAGTGGTCCTCTGCCACACGAAGAGGAGGCAGCGGACGACGCCATGTGGGGCTTTGACGATGAAGCAATGCCATCAACGACTAATGTTCAAGGCTCTCCTGCGCTTCAACCTTCAACCGGCTTGAAGCTCACCACTGCGATGCCAGCTCCAAATGACGATGATGTTGCGTGGTTTGCAGAAGAGGATGAAGAACCTGCACCGCTCGAGGCGTCCCCATCTATCCCCGTTGCGTACACTGACAATATTGCGGCATCGACACCAGACGCCTCTGCTGCTGCACACATCACCGCTAGACCGAGCTCAAGTAAAGGTGATTGGCGCGACGAGGAAGACGAATACGGGGAGGAGGACGTTGACGAAGACGCCTGGGGACTAAGCGCCGAGGAAAAACAAGAGCGTGCAGCCAAGAGAGCCAGTAGAATCGTATCGATTCCACCACCACCAGTTGCTGCTGTTGAAGTTTCTTTCGTCGACAAAAGCAGTGCGCTGTCAGAGGTGCAACCGGAACAGCAAGGCGGCTCAACTGTGGACCACTCAGACTCAGAAGAAGAGCCAAGAGTTGTGGCAGCCGAATATTGGAAGAATGATGACCGCACTACCAAGGAACCCGCGACAGTGCAAAAAGCATTTCAGGACCAAACAATGGCCTCTGTAGAGGAGGTGCAAAACTTGCATAATCCGCGCCCTGAGCCCAAGACACACGACGATCTACTCTCGCTGCCTCGAGAAGGCGACATCGTCGACCGTACTCGATCGACACCAACATTTGCGTCAGCAATGCCGATAGGAACCTCGTTGGGCAGTCATGCACCTATTGCCGACGTCGCCACATTGGCAGAGGATTTTGACGAGGAAGATGAGTTTGATGCGTGGGGGCTGTCGCTTGAGGAGCAAGCTGCTTTGCAAGCAAAACGAGCGAGCATGATAGGTAAATTTGCGGGCTTGTCCAACGAAGACGTCGCCATCGACAATGCCTCGTCAGAGAAGTTCGTCGCGGCTACATCAGCGGCCTCGGGCGCAAGATCAAACCCAAAAGAACAAATATTGCAACATATGGAAGATATCAGTGCTGGAACGCCGAGCGCGACTCTAGTTCCTGCACCGGAACTGTCACAGGATTCGCCGACTGCCGCCGCCTTGAACGTAGGCCCCAATGATGATCAAACCCCAGATAAAAATCAGCAGCAGCAGTATCAGGAGCGATTAGAGGCCGTCAGCAAGACCAGTGTAAGGCCGGAGGCGGCGTCTACAACAGCTAGCACAACGGCAATCTCATCCTCGTCTCCAGAGACAAACGATCAGGAAGGGACGCCCTCCGATCCGTCGGGCGGCGTGGATACCCAGTCGATTCCCACGTCGCTAACTGCCACTTTCAACGGTGGTAATGATGGCGATGGCGTTGGCAAAGATCCGCTTCTCAAGGAGGACTGCTCTACTGACCTTGTCACGCCCGCTTTAACTTTGACAAACGCTCCTCAGCAGAAGGATGATCGCGGCGATAGCGATTCGCCACACGTGGCCCCGGGGGAAGAGTGGTCCTGGAAAGACGATGAGGACGATAGAGTGGCAGCATCAACATCTTTGCTACCCCTATCGAATGCACCAGCCCCGTTGGTTCCCAGGAGCAGGTCAGGTGACGGCCCCATTTCAATTGCCGCTGCTTCGACGAAGGCAGCAAGAGAGAGCACAAGGTCGCCATTGGGCAAATCAAAGTCCCCTCGGGGAAACGGAGAGATGACAGCATCTCCCAAGCTTCGAGAGGCCACGCTTCGATCCACTTCGCTTTCTTCCTCGTCTCCGCCTCCGACTGTGTCAAAAGGTGCACGTAAAGACGATAACCTCCCTTCGTCAGGCCGACCGTCCTCGGTCGATGCCCCCAAGAAGCCTTTCAGTGCGACTTCCCCTCGGCCTGCGACTCCTCAGCAGCCGCACATAAAGACCGAGTTGTGCACCATCTCCCGAAGATCCCTTGATCTTATTCGCCTTTGCAACCGGCTGCTCGAAGACTTTCTCCAGCTTTCATCAGAGGAACCGGACTTGGACGCAACTCCGCTCATACTGCCATTAACCGACATTATCGACCTTCATCGTGCCCTCATGCCAGTGTCGCACGCGGATACGCTGACTAATGTTCCTTCGTTGGCCATGCAATTCGCGAATGATTGCTTGTACATTGCAAAGGAGCTCGCCAAGATACGCCAACGATTGGGGTTGCAAAGTAATCGCTTTCAGAAGCTGGTCGATTTGGAAAGGCAAGAAAAGCTAACGATGCTTGTGGGCCGGAGAAGCTTTGATGCCCAAATGGTGAGCCCACATCCTTTTAAATAGTAGCGTCCTCTCTGGCTGACTCTCTCTATTTCTCTGCCGTTTTAGCTAATCCAAGAGAAGGCCCTCAAGGACTGCCTTTTGGATGCTCAGGGCTTCACACGAACTCACGAAAAGGACCGCTTTGCGGCCTGTCAACGATGCATCAAGCAGGTTCTCTTTACCCTGCAGCAGCTTTCAAAGGCATGGAAGGGCATTCTGGCGCCTTCAACCTACCTTGCCGCTATGGGAAACCTGGTCGATGGGCTTCTTTCACAGGTGTTGCACGCCATCATAGGTCTCGACGATATTTCCGAAGAAGAAAGTGAGAAGCTGGCCGAGCTCGTCAGGTCCTTGGGCGCCGTCGAGGGCCTTTTCAAAGAGGAAGAAGGATCACAAGGGGCTCAAACGGTCGTAGCAATCTTTGTGCCAAGCTGGTTCAAAGCTTCGTACCTTGGAGAGATCCTTACAGGCTCCCTTATTGACATCGAGTTTTTGTACTTCGAGGCCGACGCACTTGTCGACTATGGGAAGGGGGAGATCGTCAAGCTCATCAAGAGTCTATTTGCGGATACTCCGAAGAGGAAAAGGCTCATTGACAAGATCGAGACGTCGCATTGAGACCGAACACCTCTACTACATGTCAATGAGCAATGCGAGATGTCCCCGTGTTTCTACCAATTCGATGAGGCGGGACTGGAGCCTAGAACGGCAAAGTAGACCGCGCTTTGTCTCTTGCATCCTTCTTCGCCTGCATTCGTCCTAAGTATGAGCTCAACACATTCTTTAGTATATCAAGAAAGCACTCACCGATCTCCAATTTTCGACGAGCTTCTCCATACCGTCCAACCTCCTCTTCACCTCATCCTTCCTCCTCTTGACCTGCCTTTGTTGCTTCGTCCCTTTGAAGGCTGGTCCCTTCCTTCCGGCATAAGGCCCTTTGTTCTCCATTAATTGCTTCGCATGCACGAGCGCCCTATGATCCATGTGCTTCTTTGTCAAAAGAATGCCGTCCTGCGCCGCAAGGGAAAAGGGCGTAGGGGCAGAGTCCAAGATTGTTTCCGATTCGACCATGCGTTGCTTAAGCTTCTCAACTTTTCTCGACCCACTCGGTAACTCTTGCAAGCGACCCTGCTCGTAAGCGGTGTTCGCAAGTTGGGCTTGTCTTCTGAGCGAAAGGGATCCGGGCCTCCAGCAGCCGCTCACTGGCGACTTTTCCGGCAGAAATGATGGACGGTGAGGAGCTTCTTGTCGGGAAAGGAAGCGGTCCACGAGGTGGGCTCGGGATCGCCGAAGCTGTCTGTTCGTCTGGTGTGCAAGTGATGACATCGTTCGGCCCTGTTGAAGCCCAGTTCGCAGGGAGGCGAAGAGGGTTGACGACGACATGGCGGGTAAAGGTATCGGAGAAGATGGCTTTCTGTCCAAACGTCCACCGAGTCACCACGTGACCGAGTGGCTTGCAGCACGTGAAATTTTGAGTTGAGCGTCAAGGCTTTCCAACTGGACTCCTTCCCCGCAACCAGCACATAGCCGACGGACATCAAGAGGCGACATTAGGAGCAGGCGGGGCAAAGTCACCCAAAGACGATGCCCAGAAGTCGTTTGTGCTCCTGCAACGCATACGAAGACGTGTATTATACGAGGCGTTCTGTGGACGCTTAAATCGAGTACATTCGAAATTCACGAAGCCAGAAGTTCCCATTATGTCAGAGATCAGGAGCTCAACCGAGCAGGCTAGGGCTGCGGCATTGAAGCTTGCGGACAAATGCAAGGCCATTGACGAGGAGCTTGAGACCCAGGTACAAGTGCTACGGGCTCAGCAAGTAGGCATGACTTTACCATTGATCGACTCAGAGGGCTTCCCACTTGCCCAACCCGATCTGTTGGCCGTCCGAACGGCAAGGGCACGAATCATTGCTCTTAGGAATGACAGGGAGGAGCTCGAGGGACGCATGCGCCAATTGCTCGAGCAAGCTCTGGCGAAGGACACGGCGCCGTCTTCGTCGTCCTCGGAATCAGCCACTTTTAAGCCTGGAGCAGCAACGAGGAAGGGTGATATCGACAAGCAAATAGACGCTGAGGAAAGGGATCCTGAGGGCTGGGATGCCATTGAGAAACTACAGCCTTTCGCCAATGTCAATAGCGTAGCAAGCGGTGGCCCGGCAGAGGTTGCAGTGAGTCTTCGTTGAGTCCGGCTTCACTTTCTTCTTCGTTGCTTAATTGCTGCGCCTTTGTCACCAGGGTCTTCAAATGGGTGATCAGATTCTCCGTTTCGCTCATCTCACTTTTGAGACCGCGGACGGAATTGACAGCGACAGCAAACTTGGAGCTCTACCAAGCGTGGTACGAAATGGCGAAGCGATCGAGGTCTTGCTGTTGAGGCAGGGCCTCCCTCAAAGGCTTCGCTTAACGCCGCGACTTGGATGGGGTGGTCGCGGACTCTTGGGCTGTCATCTCACGCCGACATAAAGGCCTGGGCTTCTAGCTCGCTGAATAGCACGATGACAGAATTTATGTAAGGACCAGACTGAGACGGCGCTCGCCGCGGATCATCTACACCTGGTTCCCCATGGGTTTTTTTAGTCGGACGGCGCTGCCTAAGAGAGAAGTCACCAATCATCGCCTGCTCGTCATTGAGCCGTAGATGGTGCATGGCTATACTGTATGTACTGTACTGTACAGTATGATTTGAAATTGACCTCTTTGGCTGTGGAAGCAGAACCACTCGGCGTGTCTGGAGTGACTTCTTGACAACCTCTTCTACATCTGATCTCCTCCACACTGAGGCAACTTTTCAGATTGAGAATGAGAATTGTGCCAAAGTTTAGCTCTTCAGCCTGCCCAAGGCTCCAAGAGAAAATCTGCTCATGGTTCAAGCATGCCGAGGCGCGACACTCTCGCGACATCCTTTTCTACTCTCCTCGCGGACAAATTCACACGAATAACGCTGTTAATGGACTGTGAATGCCGCACAATGTGCTCCGCATGTTGCTCATTCCTCACTCGTGGTGAACAAGGTGTTTCTCACCACGACTGGCGCCGTCGACTCGCTCTCATTAAAGTTGCCCTGCGAAAAAAGCTGCGTATGGGCACATGCCGCCTCTACGCACTCTTCTTATCAAGCTTCCTTGTCTTAACTGGACGGGGAAACGGAGAAAGGATAGAAGGAAAGGGGAGAAGGAGCATAGCTGATTGAGAAGTGAAGAAAATACTACTGCTGGTATGGGGGTGAGTAGAATGGTGGTGGCGGCGCCAGGTTGCGAGAAAGGTTGTCGAGCGCTTCCTTGAGCCTGTGTATGTAGACGATGGGGTCCATTTCCCAAGGATTATGGTCGAGCCGGCTCAACACCTTTTTGTCGGTCCTCCAGCAGTACTTGACAAACGGTAGGATCTCCTGGTACCTATGGACAAGAGAACTGACGTCTTGACGGCCCGAGAGCTCTACGATGCTCTTACTATCCTCGATAGTCCAGCTCGACCCAAGAACTTTTCCATTTCTGATCTCGTTAAACTTTGTTATCAGACTTGCGGTGAGCTTCTTGTCCCTTTCCTGCCACTTTTCTGGAGCCAGACGTTCCTCTTCCTTCCTCATCATTGCCTTCGTAGTCTTGTAAGGAGGAGTTCTTCGGTTTCTTCTGATGTTTATGTATACTTGGACCCATGGCTCTCCTTTGACAACCCTCAGTCCTTCTAAGAGTCTCAAGTAGGCAGGATCGTTGTGCAACTTCGCAAGTCGCTCACGTTCATAGTAGAACAGAGCTGCATCCAGATCCAGTCTCGTGATAAGATCGGTTGGAAATTTTGGTGTTGGTGGCTCACGAATCTTATCTTTCCTCGGTCCCCTCTTTTGCTTCGCTTTGGATGACATGTGAGCAGAAGTGCTCCCCCCTTCGGCGTCATTTGCCTCACCGCGCGCGCCTGCAGACGGCGGCTGGTAATGTGGTTGGCATTGTTGCTCAACAACTTGAGGGTGCGACATTTCGGACGTCCCGTAGCTCGCACGATGTCGACTGAGCAGGTCGTAAGATCCCGAGACGTCCTGAAATCGCGGGTAGCTTTGCAAGCCATGAGATTTATGGGGTTCATTGACGCCAGACTGGTGGTGCGAACGGGAATTTTCAGATGTGCCCTGACCGTGTGGATGCAAATGCGAGACGTGAGACCAAGAGGCGCCTTGCGTGACGGGCTGACGCTGAAAACCATAGTCGCGAGGCCCAGATGATACCTGGACGTGAGACTGAGGGTGCGAATGGGAATATTCAGATGTTCTTTGACCACAAGGATAGCAGGACGAGCCGTGAAACGAAGAGGTGTCCTGAGTGCTGGGCTGATACTGATAGAATGTGTCGCGAGACCCAGCTGAATCCTGGACGTAAGATTGAAGATGCGAACCGTAAATTTCGGAAGATCCCTGGCCATAAGATTGAATGGGCGCGTCGTGAGACTGAGGGACGACATGGGCGTAACGCTGATGGTGCAAAGTGGGGAAGTCAACCGCATCCTGGGCATAAAAATGGTGATGCGATATGCTTTGGCTCTGGTTCCCTTGAAAAACATTGCCTTCGTTGCGGAGAAGCCCATGCCCGTGAAGTTGCGAAGCTGTTGCGAAGCTGGGTTGCGGAGTGGGCGTGTCTCCATTGAGAAGAAGTCTTGTGTATGAGAACTTTTCACCGTCCGCTCGTTTAAACAGCCCGAGCTCCTTGACGATGTTGTGCGGCTGATTCGACTGGATGCCGCCAAGAGTTCCGTCCTCACGTGGGACAGGATTGGCTCTGGCGGCTCCTATAGAAGCGAGGAGGCTACATAGAAGGAGAAAATTCATCGTGGTGGTCCGTAGAGGAGAACGGTCCATCGATAATTGTGGAAAGGAGTTGAATGCCTGGGTTTAAGACTGGGCGAGAACGGAGAATGCAGGTAGAGTTCTGACAGAAGGCGGCTCCTTGATAGAGAATGCCCCTCTTTATTTAGCTTCAACTATCGTCCAGCCAGCTGAAGATAAGGACGGTTGCGGCATGGGCTGAAAAACAGAGTAGTAGCAGGTAACAGCCACAATTTCATGCTATTGTCAGGGACCTGAGGCGTCCGGCACGCCCCAGCGCCTGCTGTTCTCTGTTTACTCTCTCTTCTCGCTCGTCTTAACTACAAGGCCCTGTTTCTCACCGTGCCGGACGTCCGAAGCACGCAATCGGGCGCTGCACAGCTTAGCAGGCTCCGGTTCGCCCTCAAGCGTGTCCTGAGGCACGCTTAGGGACGAGATCCAGAGAGCGACGCCTGCCCTACGTAAGAAGGCCTTTTCCTGTACTCTCTTTTCATTATTCGTCGAAGAATACATTCTGACGGCCCCTGTTTGCTCAGGTCACAGTTTTCTCACATTATGCGGCCTCGAACAAGGAAACCAGAGAAGAACCGAGATCGCCTTGGACGACCTGGTCGTGCTGCTGTCTCTGCAGCCGTCATTGTAAACACTGCTGCTCTTGTTTCAGCTTGCCCTGATGCTTAGGCAATTGTTGCTTTTGCTGTTGTTTTTGTTGTTTTAATGCTGCCACTGTTGCTGGCGCTGTCGTTGCTGACACTGTCGCCCTGCAAGAAAAGCAGGCAATGGGCACATGCCGTCTCGACGCATTCTTTGATCACATTCCTTAGCTCGAGGAAGAAAGGATAGAAAAAAGAGTATAGCTGACTGGGAACTGAAAAGACAATACTGCTGGTGTGGGTGTGAGAGCGTGTCCTTACCCTTTGAATGTTTTGGGGTCAGACTGTCCCGTGCCTCTTCCTCACACGGATCTGACGCTTGAAAATGTCTCTATGACTGTGTGATAGCAGAGCCGCTTTAATCACAACCCTTTGTTGAACTCGAAGACCTGAACTGTTTCTCCCTTGTCGTCCTTGACCTTCTGGAATCTCTCTTCGAGCCTGTCGGCTTTGATCGAAGCCGTCTGTGGGAAAGTCGCGATCGCAGGAGGAAGGAATACAAAGAGACTAGATCCGATCAACGTAAGGTCAGCCACTTTGGACCAGAGACCAGCTTTCGGGACTATCCGCTTCCGCTGGAGGAAGGCGAGAGCCAAAGGTGGTAAAATCATCGTCGGGACTGCAAACAAAATCAATTTACCGCTGACTTCAATCATACTTAGTGTCCCGCACTTACTGTTTGTAAGCACGCGGCTGGCAGCGGTCATTCCCACGGCGGTAGACCCTGCTCTCGGTGAATCGCCAACTTTGACCTTCTCCCCGTTCAAGTCTCTTCGAAAGACCGAGACACCGTCCCTGATCTCCTTCCAGCGCATGAAAGAGACATTGACGCACCCTGCGGAAGCGACGCTGAAGAAGGGTACGAGCCGTGAGAGAACGCCCCGGGCCCCAACAGAGAGCATCGTCATCCGTGGGACTAGCCTGGTCAGACCGACCGCAATTCCTACGGCGCTGGCGGTGGCCGCTCCGTAGGCCTGCCCGACCTCTTTCATGTCCATGGGGACAGACTTATTTGCGTTGCTGTAGTTGACGGCCACATTCAAGCTCTGGTTGATCCATTGCCAGAAGATGACAGAAGCCAGAGTTGGATCGGGCCTCAGCATACCAGCAAGCACAAGGAGGTTCGTCGGCACGAAGGCCGACATCCGAAATGGTAGTGGGATCACCTCTCCTCTGAGCCGAACAGATCAAAAATCAGCCCCCGCTATCTTCTGCTTTGAGCTCGTATACCTACGTGTCGGGATGCACGCTGCTCTGAACGAGCTGTTTCGCTTTCCAGTATCGTTGAGCCTCTTTCTTCGAGACAATGTATCCCTGGTCTTTTGGTTTCTGCCCAGCGAAGCTCTTGTAGATCGTTCCAACACTCGAATTATTGTTCGTCGGGAATCTTGATTCGACCTCCTTGACATACTCTTGTGCGTCCAAGAGCTTGCTTGTTGAAGCGAGCAGGGTCAACGGGGACGTAGTCGAGTAAAAGTGTGCCAATCGCCCGCGAAAGGTGCTAAGATCAAAGCGATCCTTGGAGATATCGACGCCTTCTCCCTCCTCGATCATTGAAGCTGCCAACATCGCGGCGACAGGATACGAAGCATCCCCAAGTTTACGCTCCTGTATTGGTGTGTTCCATGACGTCCCCAGTCCTACTCCCATCTTTAATCTCTAGAAACGAGGGAGTCTTGATGAAAAGGGGAGTAGCGAACGTTGCAGGTTTAGACGAAGGCAGAAATTCGCATTTCAAAAAGTGGAGCCCTTCTTTCTTCGGAAGACGGGCGCGATTCTTTCGTTCAGTCCAAGAGCGGGTCCTTTCTTCCCTTCGGTCTTGCAGCTCGACAAAGTGGGCCGACTTCGAAGAATCGCCGCCAGTACCGTCCTCGAGCACCACCATGTCACAAGCAGCCTCCGTATATGCATACCAGACCTTGTTCTTGAAGCCGACAGCGTTTAACGTGTCAACGCTTTTGCAGACCATTGCCATCGCATCGTACCTCGCCCAGCGCACCCAAGGGGGGCTCATCTCCTTTTTTTTCCCAAGGGTAGGTCTGTCTCAGCCTCTGGCAAGCAGGTTACGCTCAGCTCTCAGCTTTTGAACTCCTCTTAGGAAGCTGAGCAACAACGGTTCCTCAACTATGGATCGGTGCAAACTGCGACCCGTGGACAGGCCTCTGCTCTTCTGAGCGGTACCGTTCCAGGTTCACATTTCGGCGACGGCAGCCACGCTGTCCACAAGGTCCATATCAGCCAAAGAGGGAGCCTTGACCAGGCAGCCTTATTGCTGGGGCCAATAACAGCCAAACGAGCCGTGGGGCTGCGTGAACTGGCACCTCTGATCGGGTTGCATTTGGGGAAAGGATGGGAACACACCGAGACACGCGAAGCTAGGCGGCACAGAGGAGAAGAGGCAAAGGCTTACGATGCCAAAGGGACCGCCACTATTGAGGTCAAACTTGGAAGGAGCGCTTGGTCTGGTAAGCGCGGCCTACTTCAATTGCCAGTCATCTGCGTTTGACTGACGATTTGATCCTCCTCATGGCGCAGCAACTCGGGACAGAAAGTCTCGTTCTCTCGATATCAAGCAAGGGGACGGCGTACATAGAGCTCTTTTGCGATTCAGAGGATTTGGTGGACAGATATCAATGTGATGATGCTTTTACATCAAATGAGAAAGACGATCGGTCTTACACGATTGACCCGGTTCCACTCGAATTGGATCTAACTAGAGTTTTCGTCTAATTTCACGTCGTGTTTCAAGGCATGTGCAAACTACTCTAAGTCTGATTCCGCTGAGAATCGATTCTTCCTCTCGTCTTGAACAAAGATGGCCTACGGAACGGTAGCTCCTCCGCGCAAGAGCAACAATGGTCTTCCACTCGAATGCCGCCTATATCCCATCAACAACAGGGCTGCGTCGGCCGACCGAGCAGCAATTGTGACAGTTCCCTTTGAGTTTGGGACCGCTGCGACGACTGGCAAGGCAATTATCGGTCCTGCGCTCAAGGAAAAACTCCTAAACGTATTCAATCAGTGAGGTACCAAGTCCCAGCGTACAGTACTTCATCAAGGAAAGGCATTGACGCATCTCGCCGCTTAAAGAGAACTCGAAGGTGGAAGAACATACCCTCAGGAGGTGCCAATGTCTTCAGACGACTTTTCAGCCTATTTTCTCTCGTACGACCTCATCGTGGGCATTTTGATTGATGCAAGCAAACTATCTCGACTCAGCGGAGACAGCATTGATGTTCCAGCCTCTGGACTGGCTCTCACTGCCAGCATGGTTGCGGAGGTGCTCCACGTCGACGAACTTAGCACGACTTTTGATAGGTCTCACGACTGGGAGAAGGTCTATGCATTCTCTTACTACATCAAGCCAAATTACCCTGGTCGTTCTTCTCATCTTTGCAACGCGGGCTTCGTCGTTCCCCCTGCCACGCGAGGGCTAGGCCTCGGAGGCGTGGCGGGCAAAAGCTTCTTGTCGTATGCGCCCCGATGCGGTTACCGGGGCTCGGTTTTCAATCTTGTCTACCAGACAAATGAGGCAAGCGTGAAGATCTGGGAGAGACTCGGATTCGAGAAGGTAGGCAAGATTCCCGATGCGGGGAGGCTTATAACGAGAGCCGATGGGAAGGAGGACTACGTCGGTGCGTGGATCATCTACGGGGACTTTCAAAGGCTAGCCATGGTCGATGAACAGGCCCAGGAAAGGATGGCGAAGGAGGCTTGCAAGGTGTCCAGCTCTCTCGAGACGTCCTAGACATTCATTCTTGACCGTAGCACTTCATGTCGTATAGCATTGTTGTGTATCATCTCTCTTATTTTTCTGAAGGGCAACAGCAACAGATGAAAACAGCGCAATTCTTGCCACCAGAAATTTGAGAAAGACAAATTGGCAAAAAAATGATTGTATTTACTGCAAAATTTTGGCATCTCATATATTTTCGTTGGAGATACCACACTCTGGAATACTCTAATTGTGGAAACTATCAGTCATTTTGATTTGATCGCAGATTTGAGCGCAGTCTATCTACAACAGTAAAGACTTCTCCCAAGCTTTGCGAACATTCCTTAGCTCGTTGCGAGTGGCCGAAGGGCTGGCAGGGCCTACCAAGAGGAGGGTGAAGGCGTTCATGATGGCTTCCAGAACCAGCGTGCAAATGACTATAAAGGGTGCCAAGATGAGACAGGCTGGACCTGCAATTGCCTCTCGGATCCTCTCAGCCAGGAGGAATGTTGCCGCCCGTATTCGAGAGGAATGAGGAAGACTTCTTTCGGCTGGTCTCACTTCAAAGGGAACCTTGGCGCCAAGGGCTACAGCGGCTCGGACACCGCTAGAGAAGCCATCCTCGTGGAATCCATAATTGGTCCAAGCGCCCGCAAAACGAGCTCCGCGCCACTTTCCCTGAAGCGACTCTAGCGCAGCCTGGGCTCTCACACTTTTGGAGGTGTAGAGTGGATGTTCGTAATCGAAGCTGGCCACAACCTTGGCCGGATCAGGAGTACCCTTGGGCGGATTCAAGGTTACGAGAACGGGGCCGAAGACGTCTTCGGACAAAGATTGGAGGAGATTCATCCAATAGGTCAGTGTCACGCTATCCACGTCGTCCTGGAAGTCTTGCTCCGACGATTCGGCCATGAAATTCCATGCTGACCAAGCAACCCGGCGGACGGGCATCAAGGTCTCGTCGCTGTGCAATACGGCTGTATTCTTGCTAAATTTGAATTCTTTCAGGCACCTCTTGAGCTGCACCCCGATATCATCCTTCTCCATCATGGCCTCGTCGGCGGCGAGAATCTCGGTTGTGACGTCGGCATGACAGGCAAAGACGACTCGATCGAATTCCTCCGTCTTGCCACCTTGTCTTTCAATGATCCATTTGCCCTTATTTCCAGGGAAGGCTTTGACAACGTGTCCGCTTTCCTGTCCTTGATGCAGCTGTGCACGGGGAAGTTTTTGCAGCACGCGTTCAACGTAGGTCTTCGATCCCCCTTGAATAGTGAGCCATTGCGGATGATTGAGTATCTGGAGTAGATGATGATTGTGCAGAAATCTTAGCAATGTCCGTGCTGGGAATGCACCGAACGCAGTCTTGGGAGGCGTTGACCAGATCGACGCCGTCATCGGCTGAGATTTCGGAGCATTTGATTTGTCCGAGTGTGAGTATTAGTGTATCTACTGAGAAGAGGGAGAACTCACGATGAGGTAATTCCTGCGAAAATTTGGCCCGTAGCGCCTCTGATCGAGCCATTGCCCGATGGTCTCCTCTTCAGCCTCTGCCTGGGCATCAGTCACCTCACTAGCCTCCCATTCCCTCAACGATTCGATCGACTGGTGGTTAAAACGAATGATATCCCAGATCATTCGCCAGTGGCTCGGGTCGAAGAGATTGCTCCATTGACAAAAGAGCGCCAACGGCGTGCTCCCAGCCCACTCAAATGCCCCTCGCTCCTTGCGTGTATTCGCGTTGTTGCTCCTGATGTGCCGGGGGAGCGATGGGAAGTACGATCGAGAAAATGGGAGTTGAAAGCTGGGTTCCACAAGGGCCTTTGTCCTCGAGACTGCGAAAGACATATCCGAGACCAAGATAGGGGCCTCAATATGGGTCAAGAAGCGGAGAAAATTTGGGTATGTGACCTCGTTGAAGACAATGAAACCAGTGTCGACCGGCGTTTCACCTGCTCCGCTCTTCGCTCCGGAGGGTGCCCGGAATGAGACAGTGTTGCTGTGCCCGCCAATGTGGTGTGCCGACGATTCGAAGAGGTGGACCTCGTGCTCAGAATGCTCGTTGAGCGCCCATGTCGCGCCTAGGCCTGCGACGCCCGATCCAACGACAGCGACCTTCATATCTGTTCTTTGTTGTTCACTCCTCTGAGCAGCCGTACACTTAAATCGTCCGATCTTAGGCAAGCCTTCTTAGCCGGGAATCGGGTGGAGGCGGGCTCGGAAATCGGAGGCTTGTTGAGGATCTGGTCCTTGGTGGAGTAACCTTTTTTTTTTTGGCTGCAAAGACGCAAATACACCGACCGATGCGTATCTCATGTCGAGGCCGGAGACAGGCATTCTTATGCCTCTCGCCGACATCAGACCCAGCCATGCGGGGTTGAAAGTACGCACAGTCGGAGTGTAAGTGTGAAGCTGTCCATCTACTCCTATGTCCCGCCTCGAGCTTATCCTTCAATTTTCTTTCTTCTCTTTATTTGTTGATTCATTGAAAGACTCACCGAGCTGGATCACAAGTCAGCCCTCGGAATCGTGACAGCAGGAGCCGCAGAATTGCGAGTGGATCTGAGCATCGCCTTGAAGGCGTCTCTGGGTGTCCTTCCGATTCGCAGCAAGGTGATGCTGATTGGCACACTCGAGGTCGCGGTGAGCTTATTGCCCGTTCTTCTGCTTTTTCATGAATGCTGAGCGACTCTTCATAGTCGCGGGACAATTCCACTTTTCCGACGTCTCCTGGGCAGAGTCCGCTCGCGCTCTCCGTCATACACATGCAAATCGTCGAGGATCTGAACGTCCTCCTGTGGGAGAAGGCGGCCAGAGAGCTTTCAAGAGCTTTTCACAATCGACATCGTCCGAACACCTCATAGCGGACTGGTGGACAGCAAGGCGCAGAGCCCCTCCTACGACCTACTCATTGATGGTAGACCTCGAAGGACGAAAAATGAGTCGAGGACCTATTAAAGAGCAATCCGAACTAAAGCCTCGATGGCGACCGGGCCGGAGTGAACAAGCGCCAGCCTCGCTCGGACTAGCGAGAACCCATTTTCAGTCCCGCACTCAATCTCTTATCCTCCTCTGATCCATCATCCGCGAACATTACTTCTGTTTCGCTTCCAGACTTCCGATCCAGCTCTATTCTGTCATGTCTAGGACGAAAGTGAAAAGATGCAAGACCTCGAGCTAGTAGCAAAGTTCATATTTATGCCAGAGCTTATCAAATTTATCTGTCGCCGGTGTCGCGTAGTTGGTCATCGCGGTGGTCTTAAGTTCATTTTTGTCCTTGAAATCCACTTGACAAGTTCAGGCCTGGGTTCGAATCCCAGTACCGGCAGAGAGGGACTCGCTCTTCATTTTTCAACGACGCGCTCTTCACCAGGTGCTCCATCCTCGGACGATCTGTCTCAATCACGTTCGAAGGCCTGGGCTGCGAGTGCTGTTGGTGCGGTGGATACGATGCATTCTAGAAATGCGAGAGCGCCGTGAGAGCAGCTACCAGTACATTGAAAAGGTAGGCAGGTAACTACTACTGGGTCACGCCGAGATCGCGGAGCTTGCCTGTGGCAACGTCGTGCACCCAGCCATGGACTTTGACACGGACGGAGGCCTCACCCGGGAAAGCGCTCTTTTCACCTTTCCAGTTGGCCTGAATGACATCTGTCTTGACGACGTTTTCCACCTGTCGCTTGACATTAGCCTCGGTGGCAGCCGCAAGGAGCTGCTTCTGTTCGTCGTCCGTCTTGGGCGCCTGACCCTCCTTGAGGCCCATCGATGCACGCACGGCGGTGCTGAGCTCGACGAGAGGCGTTAGAAAGCGGGAGAGGGGGGCGCTGGGCGGAGGCGTTGCGCTCTGAGCGGTGGTGAGCGAAGCCAAAACGCCGCCACAGGACGTGTGTCCGACAATGATGACTGCAGGAAGGTGGGAAGAGATGAGTGCTCATTCATGGAATCCAAGATGTTCGGCACTGGCTCACCGTGCTCGACGCCGAGAGCCTCGACGCCATAGGTGAGGACGCTCATGGCGCTGTCGTCGTTCAGGTTGAATTGGTTGGCGATGTTGCGATGGGTGAAGACATCGCCCGGCTTGCAGTTGGCGACGACACTCTCGGGCACCCTCGAGTCGGAGCAGCCAATCCAGAGGATGGAGGGCGTTTGTCCAGCAGCATTTTCCTTGAGCAAGCTTGAGTCGTTGCGTTCAACCTCCTCGTTCCAGCTGCGGTTCCTGTCGAGGAGCTGCTGTGGCGTCACCTTGGCGAGGACCATTGCCGTTGAGAATGCTCGATAAGTCGGTGTTGATACAGGTGTTGGTCTAGGTGCAGGAGTGTGGCTTATTCTAGAAGGTTTTCGAAATGAAAGGGAGACCACAGGAAAATTGGGGCGAGGAGCGACGAGATGACGGGGTACTGAGCAAAGGGACATACGCAGAAGCGAGACTTGAATTCACGGAGCAGACGCCCTCAAGTTCGGAGTCAGATTGGGCCGACCTGGCCGAGGATGTCGTGTGCCGTTGGTGGTTTGGCGAACGGGCCTCCTCTCGATGAGCGTCGGAGTCGAAAGAGGTCAACTTAACTGTGGTGCCGCTGTCTCCCGGCGAACGGATCCCTTAACTAATAACCTCTGGTGAGCGAATGGCCGGATGGTTGAGCAAGTTGATCTTCTTTCAGTTATTGGGGCCTGTGGCGGGCGCCTCGGTGGGGTGCGAGTACTCACCGTTTGGGTACTCTTCTTGGCAGATAAGAGAAAGAAGAAGTGCCCATCATCCCGTTCTCCACCGTTGCTCGGATTTTCTATTAATTCTTTCAAACTAAAATTTTATTTTATTAATTTATTGATAGAAGGGGTATAGGGACTTGCGTCTCTACTTTTGGAATTGTTCATCTCAGATCCCAAAGTTGGGGAGGGCTCTGTATCCCGATTTTTGTACAACCCGACTCCGGGCTGCCGCGACGAGTACCGTCTCCCATCGTGCGATTCTGCAGCAGTGTCTGGGGTGGAGGCGTTCGAAGTAGTTCAATATGTGTTCAGAGTGATCATCTATGGTTGTGTGCCTTGATGGAATAAAATGATGGCAGATGATCGAGTACTACTACTAGTGTTGGTACTGTTACCTGTCATTACTGTACAAGAGGATGGGTTGATGATACAAGGGGGTGACCATCTAGCCAACGAACCTGAGTGTGTCAGCCTGGATGAAGTATTTGCCAACAATTGGCTTTTCGTCTCCGGCCGAGCAGTTGACCCCTCCTTCGCCTTGAGGGTTGTTGACAAGGACAAAATTCTGGGAAAAGGCTCGCGGAAGACTGTCGATGGGCACGCTAGGGTCCGAACCTTCGGCTGGCACGCCTCGTCTCGAAGAAGAGGTGGAGGATGCAGGCGCGTTTGACGGCGGCATGGCAGAAAGGGATGAGGGCGTGTGGTGTGCGACAACGCCAGTGGCCGTTATTAGGAGCGACGGCGCCTGAAAAGTGCCTGTAGAGTCAATGCAAGCGATTAACTTTGTCTGCTCCGATACTACTCTTAAGGCAGCTTTGATCTTTCCCGCCCAGAACCCTTATATGGAGCGTAGCAGCGAGAAAACAAGTTAGGGTTTCTCTCTTTCTACATGTTTGATCTTGGCCCCCAATGACCAAGGGGCGCACCTCTGCGACCAAGACCAGGAGATGAGCTGGCCCAAGTCGTTGAGAGGGCATGCACCCTTTGATGTTCGCCTCGCACAGCGCTGCCAGAGGATAAGAGTGCGCCACTGACCATTGTATGGACATGTGTGCATGGCTGAGCGGTCGAGCGATGGGGGCCGCCAAGGCAAAGACGGAAAGGAAGACACAAGGCCCAGGCGCACCTTCGATAGTCCCGCCTCCCAGAGGGTGACAGTCAAATCCGTGCAGCTCGTGCTTCGACCCTGGCATGGTGTTGAGAAGATGTGCTAGGTCGCTGGCGCCGCTGACAGGGTTTCCGTTCCAAACGACAGAAGACGTGGCGAGGTACAGCGTAGGTATGAGCTGAGGAGCGCGGAAAAGGATAAGCGTTCCTGAGAAGCTTGCAGGCACACGCACGCACGCACGCACGCACCTGTACTCGCTGAGGGGAGTCCGACGCAGCATAGTATGCGCTGACGAACGTCTCGCCGGCTTTTGCGGCGAATTCTACCAGCTTCCTGGCCTCTGCCTGGTCGCCGGCAGCCATCTATGGGCGGATGGGTGATGGAGGAGGATTGGAATAAAATCATCAATTACAAAAGGCAGTTTCACGCGTTTTCTGTCCCGTCATTGATGGGCGTAATGACAAGTCGAAAGAGGCGGCCATCCGAGAGAGCGACCGTGTCCCTCGAGCCCACCGGAGGTCTTGCCTGAAGACGTCATGTCCGTTAAGCCGGATATAGATGCCCGACAACTTCTCGACCTCCATCTGTAGCGATCTTCAGGCGAGGGATTTCGTGTCTACATGCGTTTGGCAAGTTGACCTCGAGAGTGTGCACGCCAAGGAGAGGGCCCCGAGTTACGGCGTGCTGCAAGTAGGTGACGACCTAACTTGTAGAGGACGGGACTGGTGCACAGACGTTGAAAGGGGAAACTACAATTCCTGCCACTGTGGTCAGAGGAATGACCACATGTTCAAATGCAAGTTGATTGGACCGGGCAAAGTCCCACGATAAGGGAAAGACCTCGTCTTGCCAGGTTGTGATGCCCTGGACAATATTGATACTTTCCGATTCTCTGTTATCAGACTGTCCACGTCACATTTCGGCTCCTCATCGTCCACGAGTGCAGCAAGATCCGTGTAAGATTTTGGGCATTATCCTTCCTTTGGTCACGTCTTTTTGTGTACAATGAAGAGCCTTGTTCCCTCTCGATTGTAGATGCTCCTTCTGGCCTCGTCGTCGTCCTCGACGTCTTTGAAGATGAAATGCTTCTGCAGCAATTTGAAGAAGCGCTTGTCGGCCTAAGAGCGCAGACAGAGAGCGTGAGCAATGTAAGCGAAAATATACGAGGCGTGAGTTCACCTTTCGCCGTTGCTGGTAGCAGAACTGAAGACAAGTCAGCTCGAGGGTCAGTTCCAAGGCCAATGCCCGCGGATGAAGTTGGGCAGCCGCTCACAAGGATCTCCGTGCTTGGTGTCGACATCTCGAGCATTGTTTCGATCAGCGGCTGAAAAGCCACCTCGAGGTACACGCAATCTGCCGAATTTGTGAGTTACGACGGTGCTCTCGAACAGCTTCTGGAGAAAAGGCCTTACCAGCTAGCAACAGCACATCAGGATTGCTTGGGATACTCTCGGGAACGGGCTGGCCCCTGCGGAGATACGAGCCTCTCGATGAGTTCTACACTGTTTGACAGCTCGAGAATAATCTCATGTTCCCACTTACCAGGAAAGCTCGCCCACGAAGCATCTTTGCCTGAGTTCCCCGTTGAGATTAAGATTTTTGACCATGAGATCCATCATCGCTCTAGGAGAAAGAAATGGTCCCGAATTAGATGCGCAAGAACGGACGGCCAAGTCCGACGTCACTCACTCTTGATCGGTGATCCAGCTCGCCTTCAGCTGGCCAATGGCAGCAGCTAGCAGGCCGACTAGGCCTGTGCCTGCTCCAAGCTCTACCATCGTCTTGCCGGTCCACTGCCCCTGGCTCCTTTGTGAGGCAATGTATTCGCCGAGAACTTCGGCAGCGGGCCAAATCTTGCCTCCGCAACCTTTGCTGACGTCCAGTGCCAACGTCACATCGTAGCAAGCCCGGTCCCCATCTCCGACTGGAGCGAAAATCGAATCCAGCGCCAGACTCGTTGGGTGGTCCTGCTGGAAGATGGCGGGCTTCTTTCTGCCATCTTTAAAATACCTCACGATTGCACGCTGGTCAATAATACTGGGCCGCTGGTCCGGCACGAGTTGCTCGCCATCATCTTCATCCGCTTCGCTTATGCATGCCCCGGTTGCCTCATCGTGGACGAGGTGTGCGAACGGGTTCATCGTCCACGAATAGCCAAAGCAAATAATGTCCACGCCAAAAATTGGAAGTGTTGCCAGTCCCTTTTCCTTTTTTACGGCCGAGAGCGAAGTGCATTGCTGTGTTCCGCGTGGGCTTGACAGAACTTCACTCAGTGATGAGCCGAGGGGTGATGGATGGCTAGTGCCTGCCCTCGATTTCCGGTGGACAAGACACAAGATAAGCCCACTTTTCCCCGTGGGTGGCTCGGACTCATGTGCTAGAATTGATACGCCAAAAAAAGTGGGAAAGAGTAGCGCGGCCACGGCATCCACTGCCCGCTCCGCGCGGCCTTGTTGTCCTGCTACTCTCTTCTCAGGGAGCTGGATGTATGCATAAGGCCCGCTCCGTTCAAAAGCTCCTTCTCTTTGTCCATCAGGACCCGGTAACGTCACCTAAAGACGACGCCTGTATCTCGTCCGTCGTGCAACGCGGACGATAACGTGACATCACGTGACCCCTCAAGGGCGAGAAAGAATCGCTCGTCTCCGTTCCAGCTCTTCCAACACAAGCCATGTCGTCGGTCTCTATGAACCCTTTTCGGGCCACGTACCGGTATCTTGTGAGTCCTTAGCTATGCACATGTCGATTCGGACGGCTGCAGCTCACCCACCTTCCTCGAGACAGCAACGAACCGCCCACGAACAGCCCGTCATCTTCTACTCTCTCCTCATCGGCGTCGTTGGTGAGAATCTGTGCTCGCACCACTGCAGCAGGCTTAGCCTGCATCCTACCAACCAACTCCCGCTCTAACGTCTGCACTGATTTATCAGGTCCCATTGCTGTCGTCACAGTGCCGCCGATCAGGAGGCAATATGGTTGGAAACCGGCAGAGAGGATCCCCACTTCGTACCCAAGTAGGTTCCTTGCTGCCATATGCTTCGTTCCTAACCTCTCGACGAAGCTTATGGAAGTCTGTCCAGTTCCCAACAGGGCTCGCGAAGAGGTCTCGGGATACGACGATGAGTGAGGGGACGTGTATCAAGGCAGCAAAGATGGCTTGAAAGGACAAGGCATAAATGCATGCATAGCTTGTGGACTACTTTTTGAGACTTGCATTGCAATAGGGGAGAGGAGGAAAGGGAGGGGGGGGGGGGGCGTTACCGGGTATCTATGCGTCAGGCATGATTGCGATTGGAACCGAGGAGATCATCATGACCCGACTGAGCTGCTTGTTCTTCCCGCTCTTCTTCTTCCGCGACTTCTACATCGAGGGGAAAGCGCAGGATGGCTGCGATGCCCGTAAGGCCGTTGAGCTGCCGTCCGCTTTCGTGCATGCCGCTGAAGATGAGAGCCTCGCCTCCCGCGCTCCTCACGTCCTCTACGAGCTGAACGAACTTCCTGCGTCGGACCGGGTCGGCGGCGCGGAAGAGGCCATCTGAAATGAGAAGGGAGCCAATGGCACCTCGCTGAGCGGCCAGCATGACATGCTGCTCTCCGTACCATGCACGGAGCTCGTCGGAGGCGAGCATCCTCTGGAAACGGTCGAGAAGCTGGCCCTCTTTTGCAAACTTTGTGTCCTTTAGTTGGGCGCTGACCTGGGTGGACAGGTGATGTGGGATTAGCAAGGAGAAGACCGACAAGGCTGCCATACGCACCTCTGCGCTTCGTAAAACCTCAATGAGGCTGTGAATGTGAGGACTGTTGCAATGAATTCTGAGAAATTTTCGCTTGGCATCATTGCCCATGAGAGCCTTTTCGCCCCGCCTGGTGGCTTCGGCAAACAGGTAGTCAAACACGGTATCCCTTGTGAAGCCGGGGCTGGCGAGGATGACGAGCCGCAACGCAGGCAGCTGCAAGAGCTTGAGCACGGCTTGATACACGAGGGACAAGAACCGAGCCTGGGACTTGTCGGCCGACGATGAGGGTAGGGATTTGTGTTTGCGCGGCAGAGGTACGTCGATACGTTGTCGAACAACGGTCATGTGCTCTGTCAAGAGGCACACGGTTGCCGTACCTGCCATCATTGAGCACTGTCAACAGTCGCTCTCTTTTTTTCCTCTCTCCCTCTCCCTCTTTGTTTTTCCCCTTGCTTCTCTCTTTGCTTCTCTCCCCTCTACTCTCCCCAGCCCCCCCCCCCTCTCTCTTTCTCGCCACGTAATCGACTTCTTCTGGGCAACGAAAGTTGAACTCACCATCGCCCAGTACCACAGCGCCGACCTCTGCTCTCTGTCCGACATCGCTGGATTCGTTCAGACGCTCGAAATGGATAGAGTCCCATGAGTCCTTTATGATCGTCAACTGACGATTGACTTCGAGATCAAGAGTGTGGAAGGCGCCCATCTTGACATGCCTGTTCTCCGAGACTACTCTGCCGGACACGTGCAGCGTAGCTCCATCGCCACCGCTGCCTCCTCCCAACGCTCCCGCGGTACTCGAGGATGAGGAGACGTCGGTAATCGCACCACTGACAGCGCCTGCCGAGCTGCCTTCCGCAGCCGGATCCAGAGGGGCCGAGGACCCCGTGGCGTCAAAGGACGACTTTGCGACTTGGATGGTGAGCGTGACACGGACACGCTGTGACTCGATGGAGCCAGTAGAGGATTCTGACTGAACTCTGCGCACAGTAGGGCCCCTGACGAGATCTCCGACCTCGATGAGATTATAGAGATGGTACATGTCCTCGCTGCACTTGCAGAGAAGTCAGCTGCTTGCAAGCCAAGCTTTGACACACGCGCTTTGAGCTGTGCTGCGACTCACTCCTCCTCTGGATTGACAGTGACGCTTCCTGAGCCGTCTCGCTCGACGTGTCTTGAGAGGACCTTCATCGTTGTAAAATGTGGTCTTCCTATGTCTCGTTAGTAGTGAATGGGACTGACTGCGTCTCTGATGCGCACAAGAAAAGTGGAGAAAAAGACCAGAAAAGAAAAAGCAAGTTGAGAAGAAGCAGCTGCAGGTTCGCGTCGCGCGCACCGAACTAGCATATTTCTGCCATCAAGATGAACCTTGGCGACGGCAAAGGCAGGAGCCGCCGTCGCGAGATCGCTCTACAAGAGGCTCGAGAGAAAGATGCAGGTGAAGACAAGTATTGGATCTCTTCAGCCAGGACCGCGATGATGAAGGGCGAGTACGCCCAAGCGGTCAGAGTGTGCACCGAGGTGAGAAACAAAGTGTTTCCCCACCTGAACAACAACATGCTGCTGGCTCACGATTCTAGACTGTTCATCCCGAAATAGGGTCTGGGAAGTGGCGACAATGCCAACAGAGCACTCCTTCTCCACGCTCGCTCTCTAGCTCACTTGCGGCTGGGAGAGATCCGACCTAGCCTTTGCGACGCCAGAGCAGCAGTCAAATTGCGTCCTACCGATCCCAAGGTGAATTCTGTGAGCGATCCGCGAGGGGCCAATCTCGCTCACTTAGGCCCGTGTCCTGCAACTTGCTAGTGTCTCGTGCAGGCCGCAAAGTCTCTTCGACAGGCAGGCCACCGAACACAGGCCCTCGACGCGCTGCGCAAGGCCCGTGATCACGCAGTGGCAAGGACCGACATCGCGCGAATCAACCAATTGTTCGCAGCCTGGATGGCCGATCAGATCAGTCGAATCCCCGATGAAGTTCTTGCCATGATTCTCACAGAGATCGACTCGACGACCCTGGCACGGCTGCAGACCGTGTGCTCTCGCTGGCATCGCGTCATCAACATGAATCGCAGCCTCTGGCGTGTCTTTCGCACCGAAGACTTGCAGACGAGTCCCTTGGCAAACCGCAAGACGTATCAGAGGGCAGCCACGCTCGCAAAGAAATCCTGCGACTCGCTTTCATGGGTCCAGATTCAGTACGCCCAAGGCCTGCGTTGGTCGAATCTAGCGCCGTGTCTTGGTCCCTCGTCCTCGACGATCTCCAGGCTCGAGGTTGGCTGCTGCAACGACCCAGGCTTGTATCTGTCCGCCTTGCAATTTGCTCAAACGTGCGCGAACCTCATCCACCTCGACGTGCAGGGGAAAATCTGCCTCTACGCGACCGACTTTGACAGCTATTCGTTCTGTAATGGCTCATTCACTAAAAACGTCTTTGACGTCTTCGTGGTCAGTCCTCTGCCTAACGACACACTTTTTGACGATCGGCTTCTTTCTAGCCTCTGTCGGGTCCAAAAGCTTCAGTGGACCCGGAGAGCCGCACGAACCAATCATTTCGCCGACGGGGACGTAGCCGACGACGACGACGACGACGACGGGCCTCTGCACATAAGGTCGTGGATCTGGACACTGATGTCAATGGCCTGCAGTCAGCTCCGATTCTTGGACATTGACTTGCCTGCCTCGGGCGATGTGCCGAGAGGTCTCTCGCTTGAGCTGCGGCTCCTTGAAACGCTCAGTATGCGAGGCGTGTTCAACAACTCGGTCGCCCATGCAGCAGGCAGCGAGCTCCGGGCACCTGCATTGACGACGTACAAGAGCAGAGGCGGTGGCGTTGACAGCGTCTTGATGCAGTCAGCGGCCAGTACACTGCACAATGTCACCTTGACAGATTTCTCAGACGCTAAAATCGAGACGCTCAGGCCGGTACTATCGACGTGCAGCGCCGTGCAAAAGCTCCAACTCTTTCCCGCTACCAGGCTTTTGGTCTCTCTTCTAGGAGGGAAGGTTCACGGTTCGGCGATATATCCCTATCCGAACCTTCAGCAGCTCGAGCTCAGTATCAGGAGCGAGGATACGAGCGCTGAATGCGAGGTGACTGGTGGCTCCATTGTCGATGTGATATGTAGACGACAAGGGATACAGAGGAAAAGGCAAAGGTCCACGGCCCCGTCTGCCTTCTCTCGTGGAGCGGCAAGACCAACAAGTAGCCAAAGTGACGCTGGTGCGGCCGAGGCGGCCACCCCTCAGATGGCTCCTCTTCAAACACTCGAGATTGCCGATCAGGGCGAGAAGCTCGCAAAAGACTCTCTACAGGTGCTCGCTTGCATCGTGCCCAACTTTATCCACCGCAAAGGATTGTAGTAGTTGAGCGGGCTCTCAACAGTCAATAGTCGCTGTCCAGTCGGACGACAACGACCACGTGCACGTGCCTCTCCTCTCGCTCAGACTTTCAGGCGCGCTAGAGTAGTACTTCACTAAGAGTACCGGTAGTGTGTGTATTTTGCCTAGCTTGTTGACCAGCAGGCAGGCCAGCTTCGATTCTTACGTGCGACTCCCCCTCACCCACCACTACCATTGCCCATCATCATCGGTCAGAGATCGCCCGTTCGCTTCCGTCTCATCTGGCTTCTCCCTCGTCTTGCCTAGCTTCACAGGGGGCGACGGTGAGCGATGACGGCTGGCGACTCGCCATACACGGTGTCGTCGCCACCACCCCAAGTGTCGACGACTGTGCGCCAAGATGGCAAGCTTGTCGACCATGACACTGCCGAAGTGACTGCCATCCCAGACACCCTCAATCCCTCGAGCAAAGGTCGCCTCTCGACGTCGTTTGGCGATTCGATAAGTCGTCCGACATCGGCAGCAAGCATGAGGGTGCGGATCGACAAGCCGTCTCTAGAGGCAATCAGCGGTCGCAGCCTTTACACGCATGTGCCGACGGGTTTTGAAGGTACGCTCTCTCTCGCGCCATGTCTCTTGTTACACTTCCAAAGATTTATGATCCCTCTCTCTCTCTTCCTGGCAGGTAATGCAAGTCCGCAATCGATCAGCTCCCTCTTCGCCCATCGGGGTGGCGCACCTCCATATGGAAACCCCACGCTCTACTCGACGCTCCGATTGACCTTGGCTCAGCTCCTTGCAAATTGTCTCTCGTCCGTTTTTCTCATCCTTGTTGTCATCTGGGCCCTATCGGTGCGACTACTGGCGGCTGTGCCGAAGCTCCTTAGCCCCTCGATCGAGGAGAAGAGCGAGTGGGACGATCCGGGGCGGTGGAAGAAAGAGAAGCTGGTCAAAGACGTTCGATACTATGCTAGGAGCTGTGGCTTCGATATCGTCAACGAGACGTGTGAGACGGCTGACGGCTACTTTCTGAGGATCAATCGGATCATCTGCCCGGAAAGGCAACACGAACGGCGTAGCGATGGCAGAGGTGAGTTTGTGCGTGTATGCGTTCGGCTTGCTTATGCTGATATGTTCTTGTCTGCAAAGGTGGCTACCCCGTCTTGATCATGCACGGTCTCTTTCAGTCGTCGGGGTCCTTCGTCACGTCAGAAGATCGGTCACTTGCATTTTGGCTCGCTCGCCAAGGAGGATACCAGGTCTTTCTGGGTAATAATCGCGGAGTCTTTGACATGGGTCATCGCAAGTACAAACGATCTGATCCTCGCTTCTGGGACTACAACATCCGAGAGCTGGCCATCTACGATCTTCCAGCGCTGGTGGACCATGTCTGCAAGCAGACGGGATATGACAAGATTGCCTTCATTGGTCACTCACAAGGAAACGGCACAGCGTTTATCTCTCTCAGTAGGGACATGGTGCCCGAACTGGGCGAAAAATTGAGCTACTTCGGCGCTCTCGCCCCCGCCGTCTTTGCTGGTCCACTGACGAGCTGCTTTCCTTTCACCTCGCTCAGAACGATGGATTGGCCGACGTGGAAGCGCTTCTTTGGCGTCCTCGACTTCATCCCACTCATGAAGACCTCCTACGACTGGACGCCCGCTTATCCGTACGCTCTCTTGGGCTATCAGATGTTTGCGTTTCTCTTCGCCTGGACGGATGCCAACTGGCTGCTCCGACGCAAGGCAAAGATGTTTCGCTTCACACCTCAGCCTGTCTCGTCAGCCTCTATCTACTGGTGGGCGGGCAAAGACGGCTTTGCCTCGCGAGGCTGCACCATGGATCCTGCCGCAGACAAGTGGTGGGACAAACGCTTTCCTCCTCTAGCCATCTACTCGGGCGGCATGGACTTTCTGGTGCTGACAGACCCCCTGATTGAGAGGATCAAGACACGCGAGACCGACGTCAGGCTCATCCGTGAAAAGAGACAAGAAGAAGCCGAGCATTGCGACCACTTCTGGGCAGCAGATGCAGTAGAGTGGTGCTTCCTAGACATCCTAGAGGATATCGAGTCAACGCGACCTCGATACCCAGAGGAACAAGATGCAATCGCAGCGACATCCAGCGCCCAAGGTGGAAGCTCGAAGACATCCCCTTTGCTCGTGCCATCATCGTCAGCATCAACATCTTCTTCTGCTTCCTCTTTAACTGCCATCAACGGTGCAGGCGTTTCTGACAAGCTCATAGATGATTCGTAGATTTCTCAACCATCCTTTTCTACGAATCATCTACGAGCTTGTGAAAGTGGCTCGCTCTCACTCACTCACTCACTCTCTCTCTCTCTCTCTCGCTGGCCTCTTTCTCATCTTCGCCTGCTTGTATTGGTTAGTTGTTTTGATCGTACTTGCATCCGTACTTCTTCTTCAACATACACCAATCACATAGATTGCATCTTTATTTGACGAGGTATAGGAAAAAGACAGCGCAAGGTATCATAGATTGACTTCGGCAAGGACAAATTTAGCCCGAGAATACCTTCAGTATCTTGTCTGCAGCCAAGACGAAGGCACCATTAGCAGGTGGCCATGCAGCAGAGCGGTCATGAGTAGCTCACCTCCTGCGCGGCATCGGTACAGAAATTGAACAACAACTTCACCTTCTTTCGGAGGTGGCTGGTTGGCAAAGTGTTTCCCTGCCACGGCGCCCAGATAGCTCGTCGCCGCCTCTGCGTCGTAGAAGTGGGATGGGCAAGGAGGGTCATCCTCCTCGGCTCTTGCTTGAAAGTGTTGCTGCTGGCGAGCCTCCTCGTCAAGTCCAGTGATCGTAGCATTCCGTTTCCCAACTGAGCCATTCGTCGCGCCGTTGCCACTACCACCCCCACCTGCCCCCCCCGGTGGCGAGCGAGGTCGCAGTCGCGAGCCAGTCAGAGGGGCAGGAAGCCCGTTTGAATTCATTGTCCTCCTCCCTTGCCCTTCTTCGGAACCACCTTCTTGTCCACCCTCTTCCGCTTCACCAGTATCTTTTGTCAATCCATCGGTGTCGTGGAATTCTTGATCCTCGGGCTCATCGTCGCCATCATGGGGATATGCACCGGATCTCGAAATGGGGGGTGGGAACGCCTTTGCGAGATCGTAGAAGGAAATGTAAGTGTCTAGGGCGCTCGAAGGTAGCCTGGAAAAATCGACGAGCGACTCGGCTACGGTTCAAGAGGCCGGGTGTCAACAACATGGGTATAGCAACAGAAGACATCGATGACCTACCCGCGACCTTCTCCTTGTCCGTCATGCTTGTTCAAATTGGTGAGATAGACGGGGGCCCAAAGTGGGGGGGGGGGGGCGACTTGGGCGTCTAAATTTCATTAAAGCGCACGTGATGCGCGCGATCCCACCATCCCATTGCCTCTCATATTTAGGCATCTTCACGCTTCTGGACTCTGGGGCAGCACCATGGGTTCCGCAAGAAGAATGCTCCAGCCCCTTTCCAGAAGTGTAAGGGGCGCCAAGATTCCTTCTTCATCTATCGTGGCCACTGCAAGGGCACTGCCCACAGCCTCTTGCTCGTCTCGGCTCACACCCCTTGTCACAAGATCAAGATTTTGCCCCGCCTCGGAGACTGCAGCCCACCCATACTCATCCAGGACGGCACCATACAGAGCTTCGTGAGATGGGATTTACAACCTTTTGAAAAGTTCGCCGCGCCGTAAGGCTAACATACAATGGCGTGACTGGCAGAGACATCTCATCCGATGAATACCACAAGCTTTCGGATCGATGCCTGGATTCGCTGACCGACTGCCTCGAGGTGCTCACCGAGGAGTACGTCGGGCCCGACGCAGAAGAGTTCGAGGCTGAGTACTCTGTGAGAGGAAGACCATTTCTCTGATCTCTTGAGCTTGACAGTCTGCTCACCTGATCAACTTACGCACTCCAGTCTGGCGTCCTCAACCTCCGACTGGGGAGCAACGGCACATACGTCATAAATAAACAGCCACCCAACAAGCAAATCTGGCTCTCGAGTCCTCGAAGGTAGGTCTTGCAGTACTTCCAAGACTAAATGTATACTCAAGTCGATGTGAAAAGACTGCTCTTACTAATTAACAAACCCCCCAGCGGCCCCAAGAGGTTCGACTACGACCGACAAAAGGACACCTGGTTCATGATAAAAGAGGGCGAGCTGTCAACGATGCGAGACCTTCTAGAGAACGAGCTGTCTGACATTTTTGGCAAGCCGATCACCGTCGACCTTGGTCAAGGGTAAATGGGAAATCGATTATGAGAATCTGTTCTTTTAATACACCTCGGAAAGAGTCAAGAGAACGGAAGGCCCTTGGGTCGAAGAGAGATGAATCTGCTTGATGACGGACGATGCTCGCTTCAAAGCGCCCGGGCTCCTATCGACGCCTTTTCCGGAAGCACTAGCCACAGTGGGCTGCTGGTTGCTCGAGGATAAGCCACCCGAGACTCGATCGACGACTGCCTCAAGAAAGGCTGAGATATTCGTTCGAAGCTCGGGCGTGGTGAAATTGATCCTCCCAACGGCTGTGTTGAGATTGTGCTTAGCGGTGGTATAGCATGGGAACTTCTCTCTCTTTTTCACATCCGATACCGCAGCGGACAAACTCACCTCCTCGAACAACACCATTGCGATCCCCTCGCCAGTCCATGGCACCCTTTGCTTGCATGATGGCCTCTTCCATCTCCCGCGAACCCTGAGCGACGGTTCCACGCTTTGCGCTCGGCATCAATCCTCGAGGTCCTAGACTCCTGGCCAGCGACCGGCTAATTAGAGGCAGCAATCCCGGCGTTGCCAGCACTTTTGTAAAGTCGCCACTTGCCGCCCCTCGGCCATCCACGACGTTCTGAATCATTTCTGAACCTCCGACGACAATGGTGGCTCCCTCCTTTGCAGCCACACGCTTGGCTGCATCCGAAGCCTCGGAACCGTCTTCGGCAAAGATGAGGATGCGCTCCGACTTTGTTCGGGCATCCTTGGGCAGCGACAGACGGCCTCGTAGAGCATTGGCCTGGTGCGATGAGACCGAAGTGACAACGTGAAGCTCGTAGGCACTTTGAGTTCTGGCCACCTCGACGGCCTTTTGTGACATCATACTCAGTTTCGCCTTCTCCTTTTGTCCGTTCTACAAAGGGATCGATCGGAATGACACTCACTCTGAAGAGCTTGGCGGCTTCCTCGAGCTCGAGCGTCGCCTCTTGCTTCTTTTTCTCCTTAATCGAGACCGTATTGGCCGCCGAGCCCAGTCTTGCCAGTCTTCGTGCCTTCTTGATGGCGTCCTTCCCTTCTCCCGGCCGGCTCTTTCCCAGAGAGACGAGACTCGTTGTGAATAACCGCGTGGTCGAAGCATGTGAAGGAGATGGCGCAGAGATACTTGACGAAGACGAAGCCGAGGCCGAAGCTGAAGCCGTGAGTGAGGTCTGCCCTGCCCGGAGCGACCTTGTGATCATGGTGCCAGGGCCTCGCAGCGACATCTTCGGTTGGTTGCTGCTGCTGTTAACGTTGGGGGGCACTTCTTTCCTTTCCCTCCTCTTTCAGATTTTTCTCTCCCTCCAGCCAAACACGCCAGGAAAATACACGTGACCTTACATTCATCTCACCATCAATGGGCTCTTCTACAGGTCGTCGGGAGACTAGAGTACAGATCAATGACAAATGGACACTCGACACCAGGTGTGAAGGTGCTAGCAATGAGAGAGTAGGTCCCTGGTTCTAACCTCGCATCTTCTATGGCCACACCAGATAACAAGTCGGCGTATGAGCCCGAATTGGCCACTTCAGCGCCTATGTCGGGTGGTGACGCAGCCGGAGAGATGGAGGACGCAGAGCGAGGGGTCTTATTGACCCGAAAAAGAGCGATGTTGAGATAGGGCGTAGCTATTCCCTTTTTCACTTCGGGTCTGAGCCTGACAACGAGTCGGCAGGCTTTGTCTACGTCGACGATGAAGCGGGGATTGCAATGGTAGCGGCCGTGGGACGGCCCTCCCATGGCGCTCACATCTTTTTCCCAACGACCTCTTAGCGTCTTATGAAACATTCCAGCGCCTTCGGCAGCGATGGCCTCGAGCACAATCTCGCCTTCACTTTCGACCTTGAGAGCAAAGAGGCCTGACAGCCCCTCTTCGAATGTGGACACGATAACGGAATAAACGCCCGCCTGAATCTTCTTGGCTTCCGCGAAGGCGAAGCCATAATTGTAGAGGCCGCTAGAAGCAACTATGTCGCCTTCCGAGACGTGAGAGATGCGTTTGCCCCGTCGAGACCACACAATGAGTACTTGGACGGGGAGGTCTTTTGACGTCTCGACCATGGCGGCGAGGCTCGTCGCTTGGGGTACCGTCAGACGGAACTGCGGATTATGGATGAATGCCCAGCTGGCAGCATTACCACCTGCGCTCTTTCCTGACCAGCCCGATTGCACAAGCTGAGAGAAGGAGAACGACCTCGGGATATCGTGAAGCTCGATCTTGGCGGCGGAAAAGGCAGATAGAGAAAAGGTAGCGTCGTTGTTGCACCCATTCCTCGACACTATAACGGTGTAGACGGACCGTCGGTGGGCACTGGTAGAGAAGCGAACGATGTTGTGGGTGCTGTCGACGTAGGTGCCCTAAGGAGGTAGAAGGAGGGAGGAGAACGGATGGCATCAATGGCTGCACAAAATTATCAGGGAGCGGGAGTGCAGCATGGCAAATCTCACCATGCGATAGTCGCTGCCATGAGCCAGCAATCTATGTTTCACAGCCTCGCTCTCAAAGACGTGAATGGCAATCCACTGAACCTCGTCTTCCCTGGATTGAGTTGTATGCCGAACAAGGTGGAGCCACACGTCAGTTTTCTCGGCGCCGGAAACATCTGACTCGTCCACATTTATGGCGAGCCTGAAAGACGAATGCTGGCTCGGTCCTACAATTGCCGTCGTTGTCATGGTTGTCGGCTTCGTCGTCGTCGTTATTGGCGCTTGCTCAGGATTCTGACCAAGGTCACTTCCATCAACTTTCCGCCAATGGGAATGTACTGTGAGGGCGTGCTTTGCTATGGCAGGGTTCCAATTGAGGTAGAGCGAGTCAAGCCTGGAGCATGCTTCGCTCCAAGTTATACGGATAATTTCGCGGTCCAGATAAGACGGCGAATTGGTCTGGAAATTCTCGAGCGAGGCTCGCATCTCGCCCGTCCATGTCGAGGCATCTTCTTCGGACGGCGACCTTCTCCATGGGTTCATGAGCGTAAGCCAACGCTCTCCCTCTTCCTCGTCGATGGCAAGAACTGCATAGTTGTGCGAGTCGACCAGAAAGGCCTGTCCAGGCGCCCTTCTGGACGCCATGTTTCGCGTTGTGCCAGCAGTGACCATGATGTAGCCTCGCGTCCATGCCCAACGGAGCCTATCCCAGGCCTTTTCGCGCTGGAAGCCAGCATGCTGGAAACCGATGTGCTCTGGAATCCAGCCAGTAAGGGCATGCAGATCGATGGAAGAATTAGAGCCCTGAAAGTCATACCCGCCGCGGAGACGTAAGTAGGCCTTTTCCAGCAGTGCTGGCCAGATGTGATACGAGCCATCGGCGCCAAGGCCGGTGGCACACACTGGATTACCGTCGGGTCGGCAGGGTATGCTGTCGTCGATGACGATCTGCCTTGGAATTCCGTTGAAGAGAAGCTTGACGCAGTGCTTTCCATTCTCGGACCACCGAGGAAATCCGCGAGAATCTTTAGGGTAAAGAGGAGCGTGTGCCAGCTGTGATTGGCAGAGGTTCAGCGAGGGAAGAGACCTGCGTGATTACAAGCGTGTTCAAGCTGTACCTGTGTGTGCCACGTTGCGTCGTGCTCGCATGCCACCTCGAGGGCGGCGACGAAGCTGCAATCCGTCACGACGTCCTGAACGATGTGATGGCCTCGCAAGGGGGTCCGATAGTCGTAGAGTGGCGAAGAAGCCCATCGAGGCACACTGTCACGCTGCTTCAGCCACGAGTGTCTCCGACGAAAGGTTGCTTTCTGTTGCACCTGGCCAGGCGCCAGCGCAGGTTGTGGCACGGAGTCCCTGGTGAACGGTGAGGATTGAGCTATCGATGCTGCTCAGGATCGACGAGTCGATACCTACACAAAGAGCTGGCCTTGATATGCCAAAGTTGAAATGTCGTCTGTACTTTTCCACAGAGGAAGAGGAATGCCATCGATGGAAGAAGAGGCTTCCAAAGCCCTTGTCTGCTCCTCTGATGGCCGGTCCCGATGCAAATAATGAGTGCGCTGGCCCCGTGATTAGGGAGAGCCGTGATACCCACCGTCGCTGAGTAGCCTCCGCTCCACTATTTGGGCTGCCCTTCCTGCCAGCTTGATCGCCTCGGCCCGACCAAGAACCCTACGCAGACGCTCGCGCAGTTCAGTGGCCTCGCTCGTCGGCTCCCGGTTCTTGACGAGCCACAGGTAGAGATCGCCTGCGCGGACATATGTTTCATAGGCACTCGAATAGTCCCGCGCCAGCTCTTGCCTTGTAGCCCGATTCGTCGTCTCTTGGGCAAGACTCAGCTTGTCTTTCCATGCCTGCTTTGACATGGGTCGGTGGGTCGGGGAAGATCGTTCCCTAGGGAGGGATGAAATGGAAACATGGCTCGAGCGAGCAAGGCACATCAACTAACTCTCCACGTGGCTGTATAGGGTTGGAGGACGCGCGGTCACGCATCAGTGCGACCGAGCTTCTTCCGGGCTTTCTCCATCTTGATTGAACATGGCCATGGAGGTGGACGCAGCAGACGAAGGCTACCTGGAGAAGGCAGCAGCCTCAGCTCCGTCAGAGTTGCGGCCGTTCTACTCAAAGGCCCGAGAGCTGCACGACAAGAAGCTCTGGTACCAGCTCACGGTTGCCGTCGAGGCTTTTCTTGACGACCCGGCCAGCGCAAAGGGCACCCTGCGTTCCGACCTGTATCATAACTTTATCAGCTCCTTCACCAAGAGAATCAACCCGCTGCGGCTCGTGGGAATCGCAGTCGTCGTCTCGAAGCAATACCAAGATCCGTCGACAGCGCTCAGATTCCTCGATGACGTTGCCGAAAAGGTTGATACAGTCACGACGCAAGAGGCCTTCGTCTTTGCTATCATGGAAGCTGCCCACTTCAAGCTCCTGCTGGGCGACTTGGACGGGACAAAGGAAGCCATGGACAGATGTGGCAAGATTCTCGAAGGCTTCGACAGCGTCGAGACCAAGGTTCATGCCAGCTTCTACCGCGTGAGCGGAGACTACTACAAGGTGTGTTCCCGTAATCCTGCCGGCCTGGTGTGCATGTCAGTGGCCTAAAATATTCCATGGCTGCAACAGACCAAGGCAGAGTATGCGTCGTACTACAAGAGCTCGCTTTTGTACCTTGCCTGCATCAACATCGAGACAGACCTGGGTCAAGACGATCGGGTTCAAAGGGCCCACGATTTGGCCATTTCGGCCCTCCTCGGCGACACCATCTACAACTTTGGCGAGCTTCTTCTGCACCCAATTCTTGCCTCACTCGACGCTTCTGCTCACGCATGGCTCTCGACACTCCTCTTTTCCTTCAATTCTGGTGATCTGGGCCGATTCGAGTCATTGATCCCTCATCTTTCGTCAGAGCCCATCCTGGCCGAGAATCAACCTTTTTTGCGACAAAAGATTTGCCTCATGGCGCTCATCGAGAGCGTATTTCGCAGAGCGAGCACCGACCGAACCCTTTCGTTTGAGACGATTGCCGTCGAGACGAGGCTTCCTCGGGATGAGGTCGAGCACCTGGTCATGAAGGCCCTCAGCCTCAAGCTCATTAAGGGAACCCTGGACCAGCACGCACAACTGGCCAGGATCACGTGGGTGCAGCCAAGGGTGCTAGACAAGAGGCAGATCGAGGCTTTGCAGGCGCGCCTCAACGCCTGGTGCGACCGCGTCGAGGAGGTGACCAAATTTGTCCAGGGCGAGACTCGTGAGCTTCTTTCCCTTGGCATTGCTTCTTCCAGTCGTCTTACGCTGACATTGGTGATTGCAAACAACAGCTGAGCTCTTTGTCACGGCGTGATGACAAGCTCTTACATTGTAGATTACAATTTGAATGTGATGCTATGAAAGGCTTGCCAGACAGGCATTCAAACATCTAAGCATCCAGGCATCCAGGCGGATAAAGTAGGCATATGTGCATGCGTTCCTTGTATCAATATCCCCGTGTACTGTGACTCCCAAGATGGCCTCAGCTGGGTGCGCGCAACCTGGCGAGCACCTCGTTGTAATCGCGGCCCTTTTCGAGAAAGCTCGTCTCAAATGCATCTCGAGCTAGGTCAGTGACCTTGGCTTCGTCCAGACCAAAGGTCGACATGGCCAGGGCATACTCCCTTGAGAGGGGACTGGAGAAGACGAGGACATCGTCGGTGCAGATGGCCAGCGGATGGCCTCTTTCGAGAAAACGTCCAAAGTGGTGGGCCGAATAGGACTCGACGCTCTTGCTCAGCACATTGGAAGAGAGACAGAGTTCGACGGGCGTTCTGGACTCAAAGAGACGGAGCTCCTCGCCTGGAGAGAGGAAACAGACGTGACCCAGCGAGTCGGGTCCCCAGGCGAGCATGTCGGCCATTTCCTCGTCCATGCCAGCCATCTCGGCGGCGTGGAGTGTGACTTTGAGACCGGCCTGTTTGCGGCCTCTTTCGAAGGCGGGCTCCCAGTCTTGCCTCCACCTTCCCCAGCCCAGAGCTGGATCTCCGCACAGGTCCAAGCCCACGACTCCTCTGTTACTGTATTCGATGGCCAGGTTGACGGTGTCTTCTGCCACCGTAACGGGATCCTTGCGATCGATGGAGAGAATAAGCCTGGCGATGCAGACCCCATCTTTGGCTAGCCGTCGATGCTCTTCGATACCTTGGAGGACTGCCTCGATGTAGGCTCGCTTGTCCAGTCCCACATCCTGGTGCTCACGGGGCGTCGTTCGTAGCTCGGCATAGACGACTCCGTCTGCGCTCATGTCTTCAAGAACCTGGACACACGAAGGCAAGCTCAATCAAGGTGGCGATGAGGGATAGAGCCGAACGGTCCGTTGAACTTTGCAGTGGGGCACCATCCTCACCTCGCGTGTGACCCGGGTCAGCAGTTCAGCACCGCGTACCACATGATGGACGACACCAAAGACGGCAAACATCTCCGAGAGGTTCCTCGTGTCGCCCTTTGCGATTGCAACCGAAGCGGCCGACGACGTACTGGTGCCCTCCGATGTCTTCTTGTACAGCTCCTGGAGCGTCGACTGTCGCACGGAACCATTGAGATGCGCGTGACGCTCCACCTTTGGCAGCCTGCGGCAGAAATCGAGCTGCTCCTCGGTGTAAGGCTGTGCGCCCACTGCGCTCGTGCCGTTTGGGGCCATGAATCTGACAACCAGGGCAGGTTGAGCCGCGCAGGACTGGGCGGCCGCGGTAATGTTGAAGAGAAGTCACGGTGCGCGAAGAAGCCTTTTCTTCTGCACGCCGCCATCGGCCCTTTTCGGGCCTAAGGGAGGTAAGTATTGGACATTTTATTTTATTCTTCCACTCCGCGCGGGCTACACCAGTCTACAATTTGCGTCATCTTCTTCTTCTTCCTCCTCCTCCCCACTAATCACCAACGCAGGAGAGAACAAGAATCGTGCTTGTTCCCCTACCCCTTCTCCCTTTCCCTCCTCTCTCTTTTTTTCCTGCTTCTCAACACATCGATCATCGCACTAGCCTCCACGCAAGGCGCCCATATGTCCGAAAAGGTATACAACGTGGTCGTGCTGCCCGGCGACGGCATCGGTGAGTAGCGGCCGACCAGTGTCCATTGCTTGAGTAACGAAAAGTTGCGGCATCTCAGCGTGATTGAATCTCCTTTGCAGGCCCCGAGGTAACTGGCGAGGCCGCTCGCGTCCTCGAGCTCGTGTCGCAAAAGGCAAAGGACTTCAAGATCAAGCTCCAGTCGGTGAGTCGTTGTGCAGTCACTCGCGCTGTCGCCCGCCCAAGTGTCGCTCACTGTCAAGCTCTGTGGTACAGCAACTGTTTGGAGGCGCAGCCATCGATGCAGCGGGCAAGCCGCTGCCCGAAGAGACGATCAAGGCATGCGAAGCTGCTGACGCCATGCTGCTCGGTGCCGTCGGGGGGCCCAAGTGGGGTGTAGGCAAGGTTCGCCCCGAGCAGGGACTATTGGCCCTCCGCGTGCACTTTGACCTGTATGCAAACGTGCGCCCCGCCTTGTTCCCTTCGCAGTCGCTCGTCAAGCATTCGCCCCTCAAGGAGGACATTGCCCGAGGTACCGACATCATCGTCGTCCGCGAGCTCGTCAAGGGTCTTTACATTGGCGAGCGTCAGGAGGCAGACCTGGACACGCCTGGATCGACGGGCGAGGCGAGCGACATGATGCGCTACAACAAGCACGACGTCGAGCGCATCACGCGCCTGGCAGCCTACCTGGCTCTACAGTCGAAGCCGCCAAAGAAGCTCCACTCGATCGACAAGGCAAACGTGCTTGCATGCTCGCGCCTCTGGCGACGCGTCGTCACCGAGACCGTAGAGAGGGAATTCAGTTCCCAGGGCGTCGAGGTGGACCACCAGCTGGTTGACTCGGCCGCCATGGTTATGGTGTCGAATCCAAAGAAGCTCAACGGCATCGTCCTCACCGAAAACATGTTTGGAGACATTCTCTCCGACGAGTCGTCCGTCATCCCCGGCTCCCTCGGCCTGCTCCCCTCGGCGTCGCTGGCTGGCCTCCCCGACGGCAAGTCGGCCTGCAAGGGCCTCTACGAGCCCATCCATGGCTCGGCGCCAGACATTGCCGGCCAGGGAATCGCCAACCCCATTGGAACGATTCTGTCGGCCGCCCTGCTGCTGCGTTACTCACTCGGACGGCCCAACGAGGCAGAGGCCGTCGAGACTGCTGTCCGCAAGGTTCTCGACGCCCAGGAGGACGGTGGCCTTGGGATGAGAACCAAGGACTTGGGCGGCAATGCAGGCTCAAAGGAAATTGGCGACAAGGTCCTCGAGGTCCTCGAGACTCTCCTCTGAAGACAGTCGAGGAAGATAGAATGAGAAGAAGTGAATTTTGTGTCGGCGTTTTAGTACTGTACTGTACTGTACTGTACATTGTGGACTACAAGAAACATTTGCGTAGGCGCACACCCTCAAGCGACATCGTCCATGTCGTCTTCGTCATCTCCACCAATGTCTCCTCCCTCTTCCAATTTGATCTCTTGTCTGCTGCTGCCGCTGCTGCTCACAACGTTGCTCCTCGATCCTGGATCCTGAGCACCCATCTGCTGCTGCCGACTGGCTTCCTCGGCTCCCCTCTTTTCATTTTCCCGTCGATCAGCATCTTTGCGCAGCGCAGCATACTCAGGTTTGAGGGACCAGTTGCCACTGTAAGGACCGCGTTTGTGGAGATCGGCGATGCTCGAGAGAACATCGCGGAGGTACACTTCGGGTTGCTCGACGCGAGCTCGAAGCCCTTTGATGGACCAGTAGGGATACTCTTCGAACGACTCGAAAAGCAAATCCATGAGCTCGTTTCGAGGCATGCGCGCGAATTTTTCCGCCTGGTTGCCCGTCTTGCGATTCTGCGTCTGTCAAGCACCAACGCACATACGGGTGGAAGGAAGCAAAAGAGAGAAACGAAGGGTCAGGAACCACAAGAGGAGCCACATCACGACACCTGAACCTACAATGAGTGAGGCTCTGGGTCCTTTGATGAATCCGGCTCCCACACCGCTCGTCAGCATGTTGTTGCGCGAGGCATCGTCGTCGTCAAGGACTTTAACGCTGTGACGCGGCTTTGAGGCTTCCAGCTTTCGCTTCCGGAGCACCTCTCGATATTCAGGCGAGATGCCCAGTTCCTTACCGCCCCTGCTCACCAAGCCACCAGGACCGGTGATCTGAGGCTTGAGTGCAGCCTCGTTGGTGATCATGCCGACCATGGACACGACGCCTGGGAAGAAGATAGGATCCGCAATCAGCATGCACAAAGGATGGTCCAGGAAGGACAAATTTGCACGCATGAACTCACGTCTTGACTTTTTATTCCTGTCATCGGCCTTTGCTTTGCCCTTGACGTCTTCATCGCCATCGCTGTCCACGAGATCGTCGTCATCGTCGTCTTCGTCGTCATCGTCTTCGCCCCCCTCCATCCTCTCTCGAAACGCGTACAAATTTCGGACCCGTGCGCCTTCCTGTTCGCTCGTGAGCCTCAGGTCATAATGACGAGGATAATTGGTGGCAAGGTACGGATGTGAGGGGGGTAAAGGGATAGCAGGATTGGGGTGCTCCGGAAGAAGGAGCTCGAGCTTCGTATGCCCATCCTGGTCCTTGCTAAGCAGTGTTGAATAGTTCAGTGCTCTTTGCCCTCTTCTGCCCCACCATGTCGAGTGTACTTTCCCAACCAGGCGCCTATACTCACTCATACACTCGAACGGTACCGAGAAGCTTATCTTCTTCTTCGACTTTGGTCCACCCCTCCAAGAGAAATCGAGGGACCTTGACGAGCCACATCTTCTGGTTGCCCTTTTCGGTGTCCAGCTCCTCATCCGGCACCGGGCTTTCATCACGCTCATGCTTACCCAGCAAGGAAGTGCTTGCTCCCCCCCGGCCAAGCGGGGTTGATCCTCTCGATCTACTTTCCTCTAGCGGCTCTACGTCGTCTTCGAACGATGCCATGATAGTCGAGGGCGTACTATTGTTAAGTCTTTGGACACAACTATCACAGCACCCACCAGTACCAGGGAGGTGGAGCTAGAAGTCACGTGTTATGGGACGCCACGCGAGGATTGTGCGACGAGGCGGCCACCGTGCTGCTTGCTCTTCCTGTGGCTGCCATCACCATCGACAAATTCGCTTTCACCGTCTTCGCTCGCTCCTTTTTCCCCTCGAACCCTTCGACAAATTTGTTGCTGTGACACCCATCGCGACCATGGCTGACAACGACGGTGCGTTTCAATCCTCGAGTTAGCTTCGCATTCTCTGCTTCGTTCCTCGCCTCAGCCTCTTTGCTGCCTCGCACCGCTTTCTCCTTTTCTCCATCTCTTCTTTCGACGAGCGCCTGTCTCTACAGTCAAGGGATCGGGTCTGCTGTGGAGAGAGAAATGCGGCGGGATTCTAGCACTGCCCTTATCATTTGCGCGCTCTTGGGCGCCACTGGTTCGGATTCTTCCAGTCATTCAACCTTCCGTCCTCGCGATAGCACACTTTCTCCCCGCATCCACAAGACGTGGCGATGATCAGCTTCGCACCGATTCATCGTCGACTCTTCCCCATCCGTGCCTTCCTGGGCAACCAGACTTCTAGTCTTCAGCGCGGATCTTGCTCGTGCTTTCCGCGCATGTCGTCTCGCACCGACTTGTCTCGTGCACCAGCCTCATCCTTGGAAGCCAATTTGCTTCCTCACAACTGCTTCGGCTCCGACCTCTCTTCTCATCAATCATCGACGCTCGTCCAACACTCACTGACATGATGATTTCTTTCCTCCCTTGATCCATCTCTTACCTCCCTCTTTTGCAATTTACCCTCTCTCCCGCAACAGAGTGGAACGATGCCGCCCGCGAGTCGGCTCGTGAAGACGCCGGCTGGAACGGTGGCAGGTCTCCTTCGCCCCGTGGGGGAGCGTCGCCCCCCCGTCGAGAGCGCTCTCGATCCAACTCGCCTGGACCCGTCCGCGGCGACGACTCTCGTGGAAGGTGAGTCTTTTCGCCACTTTGTTGCGGCCCCCTTTCTTGTCGCTGACAACATGCAATCCACAGGTCCCACGACGACAGGGGTGACGTAAACCCCGGAAACAATCTCCATGTTTCGGGCGTGGGCCACCGAGTGACGGACCGTGAGCTGGAGGAAGCTTTTGCCAAATTTGGTAGGGTAGGTAATGAGAAGCTCGCCTCTTCGTTACTCACGCTGACACACGTGGGCCAAACTCTCACCCTATACCAGGTTCTTAGGGCTCAGGTTATGTATGATCCTCATTCGCGCGAGCCTCGTGGCTTTGCCTTCGTGACCATGGCCGATGCCGATGCTGCCGAGGCCGCTATCTCCGGCATGACGGGAGTCGAGTTGATGGGCCGTACTCTATCTGTCCAGAAGGTGAGCACTCATATCCTCGCCTCTGCCCGGCGCCCTCTGCTCATCAATGTATGATTTTACAGGCTCGCCGCGGCCGTGCTAGGACGCCCACGCCCGGTCGCTACTTTGGTCCACCCAAGGGTAGGGGTGAGTCGATCGATGCTTGGCTTGTCCCATCAAGATTGCTCACATGCCATTTGTCTCTTCTTCTCATAGATGAGGCCCCAGGTGGAGGAAGGTATGGACCACCCCCCTACGACCGCTATGGCCCCCCTCCGCCTCGCGATCCTTATGACCGCTACGGACCACCCCGCTCGCCGCCGCCTCGCGATCCGTACGACCGCTACGGACGCCCTCCTCCGCGCGATTACCCGCCTCGCGACTACCCCCCTCCTGGCCGGGGTGGATATCCTCCTTCCCGAGGATACAGTCCTCCCCCTCGTGGTGGCTCGAGGTACGACGACGTGCCTCCCCCTCCTCGTGGACGCTACGATGATGTCCCGCCCCCGCCCCGCGGTCGCTACGACGACATTCCTCCTCCGCCCAGGGGCCGCTACGACGACGTCCCCCCTCGCCGATACTAAACTTCAAGAGAAGGAGCAAGAAAAGTCGAACGCGCCGGCGAAAACAAAGAGTCGAGTAAGAGACTTTCCTTGTTCGCCTTGTCTGGCCCAACACAAATACAAGAGGCGAGGGGAGAGCTTTGAGCTTGACGGTTTGTCTTCTGACTTTTTTTTCCGGTTCTTTCTAATCTTCCTTCACGGTGCGTTGTTCAAAGCTTGGGAAGAGAAGCGGTGTGTGATGTCGTTGTGATGTCTTTATCTTTTCCCTCGTCGTCCTGTGCCAATGAAAGCAGATGTTCTTTTAAATGAGAAGTATTGGCGTTACAAGACTTGAAGGGACCCGATGCAAATCTCAATCCACGCGAACACTCTTGTACATCGCTCGAATGGCAATGTAGCTGGCGCCCCACCCAATGGTGCCTGTCAAAGGTGCCATCAGCAACCGTATCTGATCTGCACCCTTGCAAATTACTCACCAAAGAGGAGGAAATCCAAGACCGACAGCAGGCTGAGATATCCCAGATACAGGATCCGGTTGCTGAAACCGTCGAGGTCAAGCCTGGTGGCCCAGTAAAAGAGGCCGTAAAGGAAGAGCCAGAAAGCCGATCCACCTCCAGTGACAAATGCCCGCCAGTGCCACCGGTAGTCTTCAGCGCAAAGGCTGAAGTAAGTATAGAGGACCGTGACTGTCGCTGTTGTCTGCTCGGAAGGAGGGATCAGTAGATCGCCAAAGCAAAGCGACTTGTAATATGGGCCACGAACCAGAGCGGTGACGATGAAAGTGAGAGTGAGGAATCCGAAAGCATAGTAGACTGTAGCAAGGCAATGATCAGAAATCCTCATCGAAAGCGGTAAAAAGGAAGGGGGGAGGGAGGCAGTAAGGGGGTGAACAAATCTCGACCCAGTCTCACCTTTTGTGCCAAAGAGGCTATTCATGACAAAGAAGAGTTCAAGGAACGCCGCCCCAAACGGTAAAACACCAGCCATGATTGCGCTCGTCCAGGGACGCAAATACCAGACTGTGGGAGGAATCTGGCGCGGGATGGCATTCACCTTTGTTGGAGCTTGCCACCCACCAGTGCGAATGCCGACGATGCTCCCGATGAGGACAAGGGGCATGTTGATGCAGAACCACAGGGCAACGAGCGCCAAGAGGGTACCGAAGGGAACAGCACCAGAGGCGTTGGAGGTGACGAGGAAGAAATTGATGGAGAGTATCGACGAGAAGATGACGGCGGGAAAGAGGACAGCTGTCATAAATGTCAGGCGTTGCCACGATTCGCCTCCCAGCGAGATGTAGACGCGGGACGAGAAGAAGCCGGCAATGGATCCAAAAAGACACCAGGTGACGATCATCACTGTGCCCAAGCTGCCCCGATTGCTCGGGGAAAGGAAGCCCAGAAGGGCAAAGACGAGGGTGACGAGCGACATTGCGATCAGCTGGCAGCCGGTGCCCACCATCGAAGCAAGAAGCATGGGCCGCGGGGGTGAGCGGTTGACATCGGCATGGACGAGCTTCCAGCCATACTCTTCCTGCACGTCCTCGTCCAGGTCGATGGCATTGTAGCGGGAGATGTCGCGAGAGACAGACCGCATAAGAATCATGGCCACCATGACGATGAGAAAGGAGACAATGATGATGGAATTGACGAGGGCGAACCAATGAATTCTCGGGTCGAAAACGCGCAGGTAATTGTCCCACCTCGTCGCCCACGGCGTGTCGCTCGGAATCCAATAGGTGTTGATGGTGTAGGCAACATGCCTCTCGGACGTAGATTGGCCTGCCACCGTCTTGGGGTAGAGCTGCAACGGTTTTACCTCGTCACAGACTGGCTGCGTTCGCCCATCGGCAAGGCTGTCGATCGAGCGGGGGTACACGGTAGCACCAACGATACGGTACTCGTTGGGGCCTCGCTGATGATATTCGATGTAGATGTCGTGATGGTTGTTGAGCGCCGGCGGGTCATAGGGGAGGTTGTGATCGTTGTAAAGCTGCCCCAGAGGGAAGCCAATCGAATAGACTGCTGCCTCGTCAGCTCTTGGTTCCACCGATACCCACCGGACGAGCTTCACTCACAGATTTCCTTGGTTCGATCAGCGATCTTCTTGGTAGCCACGGGAAGACCATCGACCATCCAGTTGACAGCATATTGCTCCGTGATTCGATCGTTGATGAAGGTCATGTCCTCGGAAGGAACAGCCTCTGTGCACACATGGACGCACGACTCGTTCTTCAGCAGGTGAGCCTGGATGGGTGAATCGTAGATGCGATCGCCAAACAGAACGCTTCCCAAGCTCTCTGCCTTGGAGTGAGGTCCACCGTGCGGCTGGCAAAAGTGCAACTTTGGATGGTAGTAGTCGATGTTGATAATCGACTTGATGGCTGAATTGGACCCTGTCCCCGCTCCCGCTGGTGGCGGCAGTTGTGAATAAGGATTGCCCCGGGACGCAGGCATCGGCTGCAGGGCGTTGACGCTGAAAGGCACCACATCGGCTCGCTTGTATGACCGAGGAGCGGATCCAGGGAGGTACCAGGCTGACGCTAGAGGCAGGTGTACCACCACTGCCACGAGCACGGCAACGAGCAGCGATCCTCTCATTGTGTCGCCGGTGTTGCCGGTCATACGTTTATATGTTGTCGTCCGCGTTGCAGGGCGGACGATATACAAAAGGCGCTGTCTCAAAGGGACGTTGCCTGGGTCCGGGAGGACAGAGAGAAGGACTTTCGGACGACGCGGGCCTCTAACCTTTACCGTCCAGCTTCCTTTGAGAGAGAAGCAGGAGACCAAAAGCCAGCAATCTGTGTACCGGTCCGTGGTGCTTAAATATCGGCCGAGAGGACCACCTTTCGCGACGCGCCTTCTGCGTCGGCCTTGATCTTGACCTCGTCCACAGAACAAGGATGCCAAGAGCAGCAGCAGCGGCCGCTGCCTTGGCCTTGCGGTCGACGCAGCAGTACGAAGAGGAACAACAAGGCGGGAGCGGTACGAGGAGGTCATCCAGGAGGAGTGTAGCTCGACCGCTTCACGTTGCGCCGAGCAGCTCGCTCAGCAGCCCACCCCCCGGCGAGGAGAATGAAGATCAGCGAGGAGGTGAAGCGCAGCATGAGCAGGTCGATGATGAGGTAGGAGAGCACGAGGACGGGGAAGATGGAGAAGAAGTAGGGAAAGGACAAGGAGAAGACGAAGAAGCCAGTGGCACGGGCGATGGCGAGGGCGATGTGGACGGAGGTTTTGAAGGAGACGCGGTGGTGCCTCAGATCGAAGTAACGGCATCCAATGGCACCGCAAAAGCACAGACGAAATTTGTTCTTGTCATGGATAATGGCCAGACGACACTGGTTCCGGCCCATAAAGCTCATGTCTATCGAAGCATGCCCGGTACGGGTGGGAGAGGGAGCGATGACGATGGGGGTGAGAACGGTGCCACAGGCTCTGCCCGAGGACGAGGAGCACGGGGCAGAGGACGCGGACGCGCGAGGGGACGCGGTCGGGGTCGAGGCCGGGGCCGAGGTCGTGGTGGTGCAAGAAGCTCGCTGCTTAGCAAGAGAACAAGAGACGATGACGAGGACGAGGACGATGAAGACGGGGACGAGGAACAGGATGAAGGGCCGGCGATTGATGATGTGGATGGCGAAGAGGGTTCAGCAACAGCGGTGGCAACGCCAGTCGCCGATGAGGATGAGGATGACCTCGTTCCCTTGCCTATGGAACAGAGCGTTTTCGTCAATGGCCGCGACTACTTGCTCAAGAACGAAGAGCTGTGCCTCGACACTGACGATGAAGGCGAAAAGAAGATTGACGAGAAGGGGAATTTGCTTGGAGGTGAGTTCTCGAAAGACATTGTCCCGCCTCTATGGAAGTCGACTTGTCCGAAATAGCTGCTGATGTAGGAGAGGCTAGGCCGAGAATACAAGATGGCGACGTTTAAATCTCCCTATCGCGCCGACCCAGAAGTCGTTTACGCTCTTTCCATTGACGCCGCAAGAGCTTCTGGCTTCAGGGATTCCCTCTACTTTTTCCGGCGAAATCCGCTGCTCATTAAAATCAGCTGCACGGACCGGGAGAAGGTTATGCTAATCGAGCAGGGTAGGCTCAGCGGACAGTTGAGAAGCCGCAACGTGACGATGCTGGGTTGCAGAAACGTCTTTAAGCTGCACGGAGCAAAGGTTGTCAAACGTAAGTTTTTTCCAGCACCTGCTCATCCATCAGAGTCGTTATTCTAATCTCTGGACTACGCAAGGCGGTCGTATGATCATCGATGACTACTACGAGACCGAAGCCAGAGCCGCAGGCAAGAAGGAGGGCGAATCGGTCGAAGCCGCTTTGGAGGCTGAGGGACCTCGGCAAACGGCCGCCGATCGACGGAGAGAAGCTGAGATGGCTCGTGATCGATCGCGGAGGAGACCCGACGCATTCACGTTTAACAACAGCGACCTCCAAGGTAATCCGACCATTACAATCTTTGGAGATTCTGGTGCGACGCCCTTCGAGCGTGCGAGGGGATGGAATGTGAGGAGGGCCAATCTGCAAAGGCTGGACCTCAATGAAGAGAATTGGATGCTAGAGATGGCAAGAATGGTCAGGGGCATGAACAGCGAGCTTGCAGAGAACCGAAAGGAGCGCCTGCAAGCTTTTCCGAGGCCCTACGAGTCCATCGACGAGGACGAAGACGACCAGAAGGAAGACGACGAGGTGTTTGCTGACGAGAAGAGAGAGGGCGCGGAAGAGGAGTGCGAAGACGGAGTGGAAGAGGATGACGAGGAAGTGCCAAGAATGGACGTCGACATGGACGTGGCAAGAGAGGTGAATGGAACGGCGGCGAAAGAAGGGAAACGGCGAGAATACATTTTGAGAAAAAAGCGAGCGAGGCCCGTGGGCATCTTCGAACCAGCCACACAAGCGGCTCATTTCGCCTCCTCAACGCAGCCCTCGCGGGCCTGGATGGAACGATTGTCGGACAGGCCAAGGATTAGCGACCAGGAAGCAGAGACAGGTGCTCGGGATTTGGCTATTCTGGGTGGCGCCAAGGTGGGAGGCCAAGGGTGGGGCATTGCTACTTTCGACCACGCTGTCGCTCTGCCCAGAAACACACGGAGAGGGATCAAGAATGTCACAATTCCAAAGGGACAAGCAGAGGAGCTCTGATCGTGTACGTTAGGCTTTCGTCATGTACTACCTCGTCTTCATGAGCAATGTAAGCTGTGAATGGGTGAACAAACAAACATTGGGATTCTATTATCGGACAGATGACTACGATGATTGATAGATGGAGCTGCCATGGTTGCAAGCAGAAGGAGTGGTAGTGGTGGAATGAAATCGACCCGAGATGTCTTTACGAAAGCTTTATGAGCAGACCCAATCAAGAAGAGGGTTCTTCGATTGGGCGGAATGATATGACGTCCATGGCTGTCCGGTCGTTTCGCCGACAGAGAACCACGCACTTGTCGTCTCTGAACGAGACCTTCCAGACTTGCTCGCCGGGCTCCGAGAGCTCTCTGATAAATTCTCCTGTCCTGAAGTCCCACAGCTTCACGCGACCGTCGTTGCCGCCGGTGACGATAAAGCGATCGTCGAACTGAAGGCAAGTGACGCTATTCTCGTGAGCCAGGAGCTGGTGGACCGTCGTGAATGTATCGAGCGAGAAAACCATAATCTTTCCGTCGGAACCTCCAGTGATGAGAATGTTGTCACTCAGCTGTAGCTGGCCCACCAGCGAGGTATGACCTTGGAACACGACGAGACATTCGCCAGTCTCCGCGTTCCACACGCGGGCCGTCGAATCGAGGCTGCCTGTGGCAACGTGAACGCCATCAAAGGCGATTGCGTAGATTTGATGATAGTGTCCGCGCAGGACATGGAGGCACTCGCCTGTATCGATGTCCCAGATGCGGCATGTGGCATCGTAGCTGGCGCTGACAACCTTGTTGCCGGCCACATCCAGACAACGAACAGAATGAAGATGTCCTGAGAGCAGGTGGACTAGCTGGCCCGTCTCGATGTTCCAAACGCGCACCGTGCTGTCCCTCGATCCGGAGATAGCTAGGGGTCGACCTTCCAGGACTCGGAGACATCGCACTGTAGAATTATGACCACGAAGGACGTGAAGGCACTTGCCCGTGGTGAGGTCCCACACGCGAACATCGCGATCGCAGCCCCCACTGACGACGATAGCGCCCTCGTTGCCAAAGCCGCTAACGCTGCCACAGGGACTTCCAAAATTGCTGCCAAGGCCAGCTCCGCGGCTTTTGTTGGTCTTGGGCTTGGCATCGTCGCCACTATTTTGCTCTTGATCCCAGTTGGTGAAATTGGGGGGCGAAGAATCAAAGTCGCCAGTGCCTCGTCCAAGGTGCATCGAGAAGGATTGCGACGAGGACGACGAGTGTTGCTGTCTCTTGCTGTCCGTCTCGAGGCCGAGTGTGCTGCGGGAGCGAGGCATCCCATGCGTCTCGTCCTGCGGTAGGCTGTCCGGTAGGCTGACAAAGGCAACCTCGGGGGAAAAGGCACTGGCAGTGGGACGAGGATCGTGGTGGATCAGGTTGAGATCAGGCGTGGGGTTGTAGAGGGGACGCTGGCTGTTGCAAGGGCTCGAGACAGAGCCAGTGCTAGGTCCTTCGTGTGCAGCTGTAGAGGAAGCACCACCACCGCCGCCGTGAGCGCCGCCATTCGAGGTTGGGCTCTGGGGCGCCTGTGGCTGGGCCAAAGGCTGACGGGGCTTGCAAGCGCTGATGAGACTTAGGCACCATATGCCTGAAGAGTGACCCTCGAGCGTGCGGACAAAGAGACCGGTTCGAACATCGAAAACGTGGATCTTGGCGTTAGCCATGCCTACAACGATCCATTCATCGTCGATGGAGAGGCTGGTCACGACGGAACCTGCGTCAGCAGCAGCATCAGAAGAGACGTGCTGCGTCAAGAGGCGGCCTCCACGCAGCCAATTGTTCTCCGTCATGTAGGCCAGCTTGAAATGCGTCTTGTAGCTAAATGGCTTTCTCGGAGTTCCTCGCCTGCGATTGATGGTAGAGGTGGATGACGGACCATATGGTCTTGCGTAAGTGGCAGAAGCCGCTCGTTTCGATGCGCCCGAAGGACCAGTCGACGCAGCCAAAGTAAAGCCAAAGGCGTCGAGGTCCATGCTGCTCGATGAGGACTCCATCAGGTGACTTTCGGCGAGAGTGACAGCCCTGGCCTGTCGCTGGCCGGAGTAGAGGCCCGTGGAGGGTCGACCAATGCCCAGAGAGTCGAGAGTGGGTGTCGAAGATGAAGAGGACCCTTCCAATTGCTGACCAGGGGATGCGACATGTGACCGGAGGGAAGACGAGGTTTGCAAATTGCGTGGGCGATTTCTCCTCGAGCTTCGCATAGGCAGAGATCTACTCTCTCCCGCTCCTCGACTGCCACCGCCACCACTGCTGCTGTTGCTGCTGTTGCTGTTGCTGCTGCCGCCACCGCTGCTTTCTTGGTGGGCCCGCGCCTTGCCTGCCCTCTTTGCTCCACCGTGGTGTTGCGAGAGAGGCTGCTGATGTTGATGCCCGCCATGGGAGTACTGGGCTTCGACGGAGGAATGAGCAGTGGCAAATGACGAATCAACGCCGGTCTCGTCGTCGACGTCCATGCTCTCGTCATCGTCGCCATCATCTTGCTTGGTCATCGTACGAGGCGCACCACGGTCCCACAGTGAATGCAAGAGCCCGCTCGTGACATTTCCAAGCCTGCCAGTGGGCGAGATGATGGAGCTTGGGGCTGCATTGGATCTCGGAGATGAGACGGACCCCAGGGGAGGCGGTCTGTCCTCGCCGCCGATCCTCGGAGCCGAAGGCGTCTTTGGCGTCTTTGTCGAGCTGAGCCAGCCCGCGGCCGTCGTCGTCGCCGTCGATGACGCACTGTTCGCCCCAGCCTCATTCAAAGGCGAGACGGAGGGACGATAGCTGCCCTCGTCGGTAGTGGTGTCGGCTTGATCGAGACCCAAGGTGGTGCGACCTTCTGTGACGGCAGCCTCGAGCTCTTCGTAGAACCTTCTGTCCTCGTCGCTCATGCTCGTCGCCTCGATGCGTGGCAGAGGAGCTTGGAGCAAGCCGGTAGAAGAGCCCGTCTGAAGAGCGTGGAGCTGTCGTCGCCTCTCCTCGACGTCGACCTGCCTTGCACGCTTGGAGAGAAAGAGCTCGTGCAATGTGCGCAGTTCCGACAATGCAGAGGGTGCATCGAGACCGCGAGCCATGTACGAGTCCAAAAGGCGCTCCAGAACCGACTTGGGGATCGAAGCGTTGCTGCAAGGCAATGTTGACATCGTAGATGACATGATGGCGGCGGCGGCGGCACCATTGCCGTGGCCGTCTTCGTTATTGCGGTGGGGTACATCTTCGTCGGAGTGGATACTGGTCCCTGTGCTCGCCGTCGCAGAGCTCGTGGTGCTGCTGGCGCTGCTCCTTCGTCTTCTCCTCCTGCTTCGCTGGTCCACCCTGCCCGTGGCCCTTTCAAAGCTCTGATCGGGTGTGTCGAGACCCAGAGCAGCGGCGGCGGCGGCCGAAGAGGAGAGCGAAGGCGAGTGGTGGGTGATCAGGCGACCTGCATAATCGCGATATCGGTATTTGAGACACATGACCTTCCACGTCTGCTCATCATTGACGAGGCTGCGCCAGAAGCGAGACACGGCAGAGGCCCTCGCAAGGGTCTTGGGGTCATCGAGGAAGGAAATGATGTGCAGAGACACCTCGATGGGAAGAGCGGCGAGAAAGTCGACTTTGAGACGGGGTGAGATGAGGGACGAGAGATGGGCAAGCTCGCGAGGGGTGCAGTAGTCGATGAGATGTGTGAGAAAGGCGAGGCGCGACCGCCCGTCAAGGTGAGGGAACGAGTCGGTGAGGTGCTTGGAGAGCGTCTGCGTCTGGGGATTATCCGACTGATCCTTGCTCAGCTCGTCGACTGCTGCACTGCCGGCGAGGCGGAGGAAGCGAAGCTCGGGCTGTGGCGAAGGGGCCGGGGTCGGTGGCGAGATGGCTCGATGGCCAGCGGCCACCATTTGTGATGCGACGGCCACGGGCGGCGGTGCGGCTCCATCGGGGTGGTGCGAACCCGTTGCGTGAGAAGCTGGCGACGTCGATGGTCCCGGGTGCGCTGTGGTAGCGCCCGTCATCGGCAGTGACGCAGTATTCATCGTCTGGGTCTCCGCACGCCCTGGCCGGCTTCTGTATGCGCACACAGCAAGCAGGCAGGCTCACACACGCCAAAAGCACTACCGGCACCACCGCCAAGAGTGACGACGCCCAACGTCGTGGGGTGGAAAAAACGAGCTAGCAGTCCCAGGCGATTGAGCAGACAGGTACACAACGTAGGCTCTGGCCGAGATGGCGTATGGTGGCGGTGGTGAGAGAAGCAGTCGTGTAGCTGTCGAAGAAGAAGGAGGCGTATAGTGGTGTGTTGGTGAGGGGTGAGGTTTCGTCGCACTTTGAATGAGAAGCACTTCAGTCCATCGAGAAAGGAGATTGAAGCAGTTCAGATAGCCCCGACTTGGCCTCTCGCATTTGCCTGCGAGTCTCGATATATTCGCGTGCGTGCGTAACGAAATCAGAAATGTCCTCAATCGGGATCCCTCGACTGGAACTCGTTCTTTCATTACTATTTGTGTCTCGAAGAGACGACAATCACTGAATTGCAACTTCCTCAAGCATCTCTAGACGCCATGTTGATCGTCGCTATCATCATCAAGCACGACAAAAACATGGAGCTTTTGCTTGATTGATATTATGATCCAGCCGCGCTGCCTCAACGTTTGATTGACTGAGGTGCCGTCATCCCTTCACTACTACACTACTACTACTACTACTACTAGACTAGCGCACGGATGCAAGGGCGGAATTCAAACGCGTCGTCCATGTGGCCCCAGGCTGGACAGATCAACTGGCCTGAGCGTCGTCGCTCCTGTGTGTGTTCGAACCTAAGCTCGATCATAAGCTCGATCATTGGGTGACTTTGTAGGTCTCTGATAGGAATGTTGGTGCTCGTCATCGGCGACCTCCATCTGCCCTACCGCGCATCGGATCTGCCAAGCAAGTTCCGCAAGCTGCTGGTCCCTGGCAAGATCCAGCAAATTGTCTGCACCGGCAACGTCTGCGATCGCGAGACGCTCGACTACCTCCGCACCGTCGCCGGCGATGTACACGTCGTCCGTGGTGACTGGGACGACAATGTCCACTTTCCATCCTCGCTCATCCTGCACCACCCCCCACTCCGCATAGGTGTGTTGCACGGACACCAGATTGTCCCGGCCGGTGACACAGACAGCCTTTGTGCCCTTGCCCGAGCGATGGACGTCGATGTGCTGCTGAGTGGGAGCACGCACAAATTCGACGCATTCGAGCGTGAAGGTCGCTTCTTTGTTAATCCGGGCAGCGCGACGGGCGCCTGGAGTGCCGTCTGGCCGGTCAGAGATCCAGCAGATGCAGAAGCGGACGACGAAGACGACGAGGACAAGCACGAGGAAGCCGACGAGGGAGGCGAGAAGGAAGACGCAAAGGCTGTAATGCAGGGAAAGGGGCCGGAAAGGGGTTCAAAAGAACAGAAGGCAGATGGCAAGAGAGACGAGGGCGAGGCTGAGTCTGCCTCGACACCCGGCGATGACGACATGAACAAGGTCATCAACAAAGAGTCTAAGGACAAACAGGAGGTCCAAGACGGAAAAGTGGAACAGGTCAAGAAGGAGGAGGCTGAGCACAAAGGATCAAAGGGCACGAGAGAGCCGAAGCTGGCACCCGGCCCCACGCCCAGCTTTGCGCGTGAGTACAAGCGGCCAACATATCATGAATAGCCAAGCTGACGCCCGATTATGATAACGAGCAGTCCTTGACATCCAAGGCGCTGTTGTCGTCACCTACGTCTACCAGCTCATTGGTGGCGACGTCAAAGTGGAAAAGATGGAATTTCGCAAGAAACTGGAAACCGGCGCGCCTGCGAATCTCGCTGGCGGCGGCCCGAGCAGCACCATGGCTCAGGGAAGTCAGCCGCAGCCGAGAAGGGTAGCCGGCGCAGGGGGAGCAGGGATACGCTATTGATTGTTGTGGATTGATGTGGCTAGATGAACAAGATCCTTTGAATGTAATGCGAGAGACTATGAAAAAGAGTGGTATATATCTGTCTACCCGACTGTGATCTACGTTGAGGACGGGAACTGAGTAACAGAGACAGGGGAGAGAGAGAGGAAGGAGAGGGAAGAGATGCGCTCTAATCTTCAAACGTCGTCGGTAGATTGACAAGGGCCTTGTCGTCGGTGTGCACTGTAGCATTTGACGAAGGAGGCGAGGAAATCATAGGGGCGGACTTGAGCAGCGCTTCCCGCCGTCTACTGGGAGGCAATTGGAGCAGGTCGTGGAGAAAGGCCTGGTCGGCGTCCAGCTGACTGGCCACGAGCGTGGCGGGAGACGAGGATGACGGCACCTGGCGCGGAGAAGACGAGGCAGAGGCAGTCTTTGATTGAATATCTGCAGTGTTCATGATGCTCGTCAGCGGTGCCAGGCGAACGCTGGAGCTGTGCCGTCTCGCATTGAGCAGCTGCAAGGACGGGTCAGGCGACGCGGTTGATGATCTTCGGGGTGGCGGCCCACCAGCCAGGGAGCCCGTGACGGGCTGATGAGAAGCGCCGACGAGGCTGTTCCTCTGCGGCGTCTTGGACCTTGGTGGTGGGCTCGGCATCTGTGATAAGCTGTGTAGAGAGGATATTACTCCCTAGTCAGATACAGGCCAGGATTTGAGAGTGTCAACGAAAGCTCACCCGTGAACGTCGGCAAGATCAGGTTTAGACCCGGTGACGGAGCTGACACGGGGAAGCAGGGATGAGGGCAACGTAGCGGAAGAATCCGTGATTGGCGAGACTTCATTGCCAACGTGGTCTGGCAACTCGGTCACAGCGTATGCACACGACTCGAGGTCGGACCAAAATTCCAGCCTCGGAAGTCGCGCTGCTCGCCATTCTTCCGACGCATAGCCCAGAGGCGCAGTCGATCGATTGGCCGGCCTGCTGCTGCCGCTTGGCGCAAGCACTTCTGGGGACAGGCTGGAGGGCGCGTCTGGCTCCACCGTCACATCGCCGGTCTCGATTTTCCAGCCGTGGGCGAACCTATGGCCGCTGTGCGACGTGGCATGGATGGTGAGGAGTAGACGAAGTAGGGAGGCCCGGCTGCCTTGAAATTCAAACGTAAGCAGCACTCGGTCTAACCTCCTCTCGAGGACGTCCCATACGTCGATGACGTCCGGGGGCGCGCAGTTCGCCTTCCATTTGCGTTTGGCCAGCCGTGCCGCTGCATCCTTGGCACGGATCACGCCCTCGTCGACGACGGCAGGGCCGGCACTCAAACCCATGTCCAACAGGTCCTGGTCCCGGCTCGCTTCCACGTGCGGGCCGATTTCGTCAACGCCGAGCCAGAGGCGCCAAAGCTGCAACTTCTGCCGGTCAACTTTACATGCACGGAGGACGCGTGACACCCTGCGGAAGTTGATCTCAATGAGAGCCTCCCTCGTGAGGCTGTGCGCTTCCTCTTCGTGGGCCGGGATGCCACCATTGTTGCTCTCGTCTACGGCAGCAGCAGCAGCAGCAGCAGCCTTCCTCTTCTGCAACTCTCGCTTTCTTTCGAATTCGCGCTGGGCAAAACGCCTGTCCTTGGCCCTCAGCGAGGTGCTGGCAAAGGCCATGTCGTCGTCTTCGAGCCGTCGCTTGACGATGTTCCAGCTGATGAACGGGTTGCGGGCGTCAACTTGGCTGAGCCACATGTGCTTCTGGTCCTCCATTGTCATGGAAGAGGGCCCATTTGTCGTACTACTTCGACGGGAGGAAGCGTGGTGGTGCTGGTGGCCGTTGCGGCTCTTGTGCTCCATGATGGCTGGAAGCAGGCTCTTGAGTTCGCGCATGGTGCCAGTGAACTCGCGCGCGTGTCTCCTTCGCCGTTCCTGCTCCTTGCTCTTTCGCATCTCGGTCGGATCCGGCCCGTTCTGAAGATTGCCGGCCAGTTTGCGTGGATAGAATGTTGATGGTTTTGCATTTGGAGGGGCGTAGCCGTCTTCCGAGTCGGTGTCGTCCTCTTCCAGATCGGACAAGGTGTCGGAGGACGAAGACGAGGATGAAGACGAAGCGAGCAAATCGGACGGGAGGGTACCCTTGCTAGGCTGCCCAGCAGCCTGAGATGCCATGATCCGGGTCCAATCTGCCGTCGTCATTGATCTGCTCTGGGGCATCTCCGTAGCCGGTGTTGGGGCGGGCGTCTGATGGACGATCGGCTTTCGCCTCCTTAATCTTATCCATCTCCTTCGCCTGACGTATGTGTTCTGCGTCGCTTCACCCGTCCACTTGTAGCTCGTCACCCGCGCAGATCGCACAAGGGCCTCGAGCCCGTCGTCTTCGCGGTTGGCCTCCCTGTGCATGTGCTTGGCAAAGCGACGGTTCATCTCTGCGTTTCCCTCTACGTTGGCTCGCGGCATGACCTCGGTCGGACGCCAAAAGATGGGAATGGTGAGCCTTCCAAAGTTGTGGGCGTATTGCCAACCGGACTCATCGACGTCGCCACTCATGTCGATGAGCCATTCGGGGTGGACCCACTCCCAAGAAGGGTCGGGCAGCTGGGCGTTGACGATGTTGTAGACAGAATTGCCGTACTTTGCATTGACCCACGGGTCAGGGTCCCACTGGAACAGCATCCTGGGCGTGAACTTGGGGATCCCAAAGACGAGTAATCTTGTTGGTCAGAGGTGGTCAGCTCCCCTCGTTTACTTCTCTGTGCCTGCCTCGCAGTGGGAGGATCGACTACGCTACTCACCCCCTCTGGTTTTCGTACAGGACGTCGTACTCATAACGTTCCTGGAGCTCCTCGGGCTCCTGCTCGGCCACGAGCTTGCCAAGAAGGCGGTCGAGTTCCTTCTCTGCGTCTTTCTCCTCTTCCCTTGGCGTCGAGGCGCCGCTCTCTTCTACCAGGTCCGAGTGGTTGCGCTGACGCCGGCGCAAGCTAAAGTATTTTCGCCGGAGCGTCCCTGCCCGGCTGCCCTGAGAAGACGACGACATGGCCGTGTTCCACCTCTGCAACAGGTTCTTGCTGAAGTCGACACTCTCGAGACCACTGAGCGGTGAGGCAGGGCCTTCGTCGCCACCCAGGAAGGGTGACGCTGCCCTTGCGTCCGCGTCCGCGACCGCATTCAAGCCGTCGACTATCTCACTGATGGAACTAGGTCGACTGCTGTTCGCCATCGATTCTCTGGCTTGCGCTGGCGTGGAGCTTCTCGAGATCGAACCGCCGGCGTTGGCATTGGTGTTGGCATTGGTGTTGGCGCCGGTGGTGGCAGTGGCCATTGACGGCAAATTGACACTCGACAAGCTGCTTCCCTTGCCAGCAGATTCGACTAGATTCGTCCGGCTCGCAGCGGCCGAGCGCGGAGGGCTCCTCATCAACGGAGTGCCACTGGCGTTGGGATGAGGCGAATAGCGTTCCATGGCTCGTCGGTTGCGGCTCTGGCTCGAGGCATAGTGGAGTCCAGAGCTGACGCGGGTGCCCAAAGAGCTTTTTCGGATTGCCCTTGGAAGAAGCTCCTTGGAGCCATGCTCACCCACCGCAATGGCGACATTGTCGTCTTCCAAACCAGTCTCGGCCATCTGCTTTCCCTTGGATTTTCTCTTTTCCCTGCGCCGCGCGGCCTTTGCCAGTTTCAAGGCTCTCTTCTTAGCCTTCTTTGACAGCTGCTCTCCATGCTCGAGATTTAGCATGGCCACCAACTGGTCCTCGTCCACATCTGGCTCCTCGGCCCCCAGCAGAGAATCGTCATCGTCACCGTCATCAACGTCGTCGTCGTCATCGTCGTCGTCGTCATCGTCATCGTCATCGTCGATGTCGTCGTCTTCGGACAACTCGCCTCCCTCCGGCCAGTCGGTCATGGAAGACCCTTCATCGGAGAGCGACGAGACCTCATTAGCGGTTGGCCCCTCAGCCGGAGCAAGCCCCTGAGGCGAGGCTGTCCTGTCCAACCTGTCTTTAACGGCCATCGTCCGGGTGCCTGAATGTTTGTCATCCTCCATGAGGTCAAGTAGGTCGGGAGGTGGTAGGAGATGGTTTGCGTCGCTGGGAGACTGCACCATTAGATGCGGTCGCTCAGTCTTTGCCTGGCCGGGGTTGGTGACAATATTTGCAATGACTGGCTTAACCCTCTTTGTTTGGCTGCCGTTGCTGGGCTCGTCGACCTGCTTTGTCGCCTCGTCGACAGTCCTCTCCTCAGCTGGCTTTTCCTCTTCAACATCGTCTAGGTCTCGCTGCTGTGCTCCAGCGAGCGAGTTATGGATGGCAGGTGTGCCATCGGTCTGGGCTGCCACAAGCGCCTCGTTGGCGCCTCTAAGCGCTGTTGCTGGCGGCTCTTCCGCCGCCGACGCAGACGTTTTCCTCCTCGGCGCGGTGAGCTTTCGGGCGAGCGACTGACGGACCTTCGGCACGCCCTCAGAAGTGGTGGCCACTGCTTCTGTCGACTCGCCAGTGTCCTTGGCAGTGTCTTTCCGGGCCAAGGCCAATCTGGCACGATGACGAGCACCCTTGACAGCTAGAACAGGGTAATCGGGCAGGCTGCTGATCGCCAACCGGACCTCTCCAAATGCCCTACTCAGATCCATGCTCTCGACTGACTCGTCATCGGCTGCATAAAGGGGATAATGAATTGTAGGCCTATGCTTGTCTCATCGGCCTTGCATCTCACTAGCAACTCACCCTGCTGTTGCCCAATCTCATACTCGGTTCGCCTCCGACTCTTTCCACCGGCCGTGAGGGCGAGCACGAGGCCCTGTGCACCGGTGCGGACCTTCCATCGCCTCTTGGATTCCTTCGTCCGCTTCATCCTCTCGAGCTTGTCCCGTGCCAAGTCGGCCTCTCCATCGATTCCCTTGACGGGCAGGATGGAGGCATAGTCTCTCGTCGATGTCATCGCCGCTTGCTCTTTGCCGTCAACGTCTTGGCGGCCCCTTTCCTCTCCTTCTTCGTCAAGGACCGGCGTTGCATGTCGGTTATCTTGTTCGGCAAACGAAGATGGCGACTTTAGCTGTGGAGATCGATCACTGCTATCGGAGCTCGGCCGTAACAAGGGCAATGGTCGAGCGTAAATGGGCCGAGGAGCAACGAGTCCCGTAGCTTCTGACGAAGAGGGTGGATAGGAAGGAGCTGTCTCATCCGGTTGCCACTCGCCACAGGTCCCGTTGTGAGGAGCCTCGGGCTCCAGCCTACCACCTTGTGACTGCATGTGGGGATGTTCTCCACTGTCTTCTCGTCAGCCGTTGCGATCCTTACCACTCGCTTGCCTCGCCTCGCCTCGCCTCCAGCACCCTTCGACGCTGACGAAGAGAGCAAAACCCTCCACCCTCTCCTCCTTCCCCCTGGTTCTCTCCTCAGCTCGCAAGGGAGTGAGAAAAGAATGTCGGTTCAGAGCCTGTTGCTGCTGCTGCTGCTGCTGTTGCTGCAGTCAAGGACACGAAGCCTGGTAATGATACGTCGGGTGGGCCTTTTTGCCAAACATCGAGCACAACGGCCGTTCAAGCCTGTATGACCAAGCCAGATTGCAATCGTCCTCGTCCTCGCTATCGTCCTCGTGGCCGTCGTTCAAGTTCGTGAGCCATGTCAACCAAAAAGCCCCTCTGATGTTGCCGTCGGCACATTTGTTGATTTTCTCCACAGGGGAAACACATGACGCATCGGCCGAAAGACGAGCAGCCGAAAGACGCTCGATCGAGCCTTAAAAAACGTCGAGAAATAAGGATAGAGGGAAGCCCAACGACTGAACGTTAGCCAGCTGATTCCTTTCCATGCTTGGGTCGCTGCCCCGGCTGCTAGCAAGAACAGGGACACCGGCAATGGTCATGGCGGACCGAACGTATGCGGGAGCGATCATGGCGCTCAACTCACTGCAGAGCAACGCCGAGGCGGTGGAGCGGACGCGTCGAAACTCAGGCAAGTTCGACCACCTGGCGCTGCCCGAGATGGTCGAGTACCTCGAGAGGATTGGATGGAAGCAGACGGATCTCAACAGGCTCAACGTCGTGCACATCACTGGAACAAAGGGCAAGGGTTCCACAGCTGCATTTGTCGACGCCCTGCTGCGATCTTCGCCCTCGAGCTCGACGAACGGAATAGGAGCGCCGCCGCCGCTCATTGGCCTCTACACATCTCCGCACATGGTCAAGGTTCGCGAGAGGATCCGGCTAGGTGGCAAGCCTGTCTCGGAAAGGGTCTTTTCAGAATCATTCTGGGACGTCTGGGACAGGCTAGGTGCCAACACGACGGTGCGTACATTGCCGTCGTCGAGCGTCTCCATTCCCCCTCTTCGCTAACTTGGACCCGATGCAGATCGCGAATCCAGAGCACACCCCGCTGCGGCCCGCCTACTTCAAGTTTCTCACCCTGCTCGCCTTTCACATCTTTCTCACACACAATGTGCGCTGCGCCATTCTCGAAGTGGGTATCGGAGGCAGGTACGACTCAACCAACATTGTCCCCAAGCCCACCGTCACAGGCATCACAACCCTGGGACTGGATCACACGGCAATCCTGGGCAACACTCTCGAAGAGATTGCTGCACAAAAAGCAGGTATCTTTAAGAAGGGCGTACCGGCGGCAAGCGTATGGCAGGATTCGCAATCCGCACGGTCTGTCATCGAGAGGGAAGCGCAGAAAGTGGGAGTGCGTAAAGGAGGCTCTTTCTCTTTGAACGTGTCATTTTCAAACTGACGCTCGCCTTGCGCAGGCATCCTCCTTCCGCTTCCTTTCCCATTCCGACGCAGACACGCTGAAAGGTGTCCAGCTCGGGATAGACGGCGACCACCAAACGTCCAACGCGCAGTTGGCTGTCTTCCTCTCCCGAGTTTTTCTCGAATCTGAGCCGGGCACTGAAGTCTTCTCGCCCTCATCACCTCTCTTGTCGAGGGATGAAGTCAGGGCAAACAATCTTACAGAATCAGAGAGGATAGGGTTGGCCAGTGCTCGCTGGCCAGGACGCTGTCAGATCGTCAGGACAAAGGGCGGCGCCGGTCCGGTGTGGTACCTGGATGGAGCGCATACAAAGGAGTCGCTCGAGGGCTGCGCAAAGTGGTTTGGCTCCCGGTCATCAAGCACCAGCCGTACCCTCATCTTCAATACCACGCACGGCCGCAACAGCGAGGAGCTTCTCAGAGGCATGGTCGGTGGTCTTTTCTCATCATCGTCGTCGTCTTCGGGCGGCGAGGCGCAGGGCGATTACTTTGACAACATCATCTTTTGCACAAACACGACCGGTCGCACCGGCTCCTCCTCGGACCTCACCTCAGTCCTCGACGGTACGCAGCCGAATCTCGATGCTCAGAATGCACTGGCAAGCGCGTGGAAAGCCCTCTACCCCTCGTCTGCGACCAGCGTGTACGTTATGCCGACAATTGAGGATGCAGTCCATCTCGTCATGGAAAAGGGACAAGGGTCTGAAGCGCTCGTCACGGGCAGCCTTCATCTCGTCGGCGGTGTCATGAGCCACCTCGTTGCAATGGGCGAGCTGGACGACAATCTCTGCTCCAAGGACGAAGGCTCCTAGCCACTCATGAATGAAAATAGAATAGAAGTAGCCAAAGCTCGCATTCCAGGGTGCGCATCGTGCCACGCTTTGTGAAAAAGACTGTTGTTTCTGACCGCCAGAGACAAAGAGGTGAGGGAGATCTGACTTGATGACAAAGGTGAAAGGGAAGGTGTGCCGTGATCCTCAAAGAAGCCAAAAGTACTGTACTGTACATCAAAATCGTTGTTCTGCCCGCCTGGCCCCCAAATATCCAGCTTCGCAGCATCTTTAAGCCTGTGAGTGCGAATAGAATGACGGAGCGTTTGATCCAACGGTTGAAGACGTCGTCGGCCTCGAACCCCTCAGTCGAGACTCGACGATAAAGCCGGGATTCCCCCGACCGATGGTGCCATCAGGTCCTGGACGACTGGGCGATCCAATGCTGTTGCCCAGGCCAGTTGTCCGCGCACTGAATGGCGAGGTATTGTGCCTTGTCTCGACGACAAAAGACGCCCTCTCGACCGATGCTCTTCCTGCTCCCATTTCTTCGCTGTGCGTTGTCTTGCTTCTCCTTCGATATTTGCGCAAAAGTTTTCTTGTGCGAGGCGAGCTAGATCCAGGGCCAGAGCCAGGGCCAGAGCCAGAGCCGGGACGAGGACCAGGAATGGAGCCAGGCCCGGACTGACTACCGGTGCTGATGCTGGCACCAAGCTCAACATTACCGCTCAAGAAAAGCTCAGGGTTCGAGACTGAAGGTCGGGCGACAGGCGTAATGAACGAAGATGTGCTGTTAGACGAGGCTGCTACGTCCTGGAGATTGTACAGCTGTTGCTGGGGATAGATAGGCCGATGCAGTGATGCTTGGTGGTCGGCTGCGTTTTGACCCTGACCCTGAAATGGAACGAGCTGGCTTGTGATGCTTCCATTTGATGAGGATGCGATGGAGTAGAAGCCATGCTCTTGGTGCCTCTCGACAGCGCTTCTTTGATGGCATTCCTCATGGTATTCTTGCAGTTCACGATGACCAGCGTCGGTGTTTGATGAGAAGGAAGATTGTTGATACGCGACTGGAGGGGGGTAGCAGCCTTGGCAAGAGTCAATGTAGCCAGGGAGTGTAGGGCTCCGAACTTGCTGCTGCTGGACAAAGGGCGCAGCTGAAGCTCCAGAGGGGTGGCAAGACATCCTGAGGGACTGTCGAGAAGAAGAGTTCGAGCCTGGCTGTATGGCTGCCGCCCCACCATTCATCGCTCCTCCATGCCCATACTTATCGTAGCAGCCCTGCACGTCCTGGTGCTCACGCTCTTGCTGGTGCGTTTGCTCTTGTTGGTGCTCTCTGTGTTGCTGGTGCTGATATTGGTCCTGCTCTGCTTCCACAGGAGGCCTGGGTGGCGGCGCTTTATACTCCATCGCCCCGTTGAAAGGAGGCCAGGCATCCCCTTCGTCCAGAGGCCGGGGACGAACAGGTGTTTGATGCTCTTCGTCCTCCTCCTCGACTTCAGAGAGCTGGCTGGCACAGTCGCCACAAGATGAACTCGAGCCGGCGAGCCACATCTCGCTCTCCTGGACCGTGCCAAAGGTGACGGTTGAGATATCGACGGCTTCGCTGGTAGGTTTCATCAGCGTCGAAGTCCTTGCAATGCGGTCCTGATCACGAAGTCGCGATGATGAAGCAGCCTTGCTGGGAAGACGATGTTGCTGCTGCTTTTTGCTGTCTTCCCTCTCCTCCTGCTTTTCTTCCTGGGTGCTCAGTCTGGGTATGGACGGCAATGACTGGCTCGCTCGTGGTGAAGCTGAGGATGGCGCACGCGGCTGGATGATTCCAGCAGGCGGAGTCGGTGGCGAGGCGTGCTCCGTGCGCCACTGTGCAGGTGTCATTGATCGCTCTGGCGCTGTGTCTGGGCGCCATTGCCTGCGAGTCTCGACGGTGGTGACCTCGGCCAGCCATTGTTGTGCTTCAGCGTGCTTTGTCGAAGCAGGAGGTGTTATTGTGGTACCGTGCTGCTGGGGCTGCGGCAACTGATAGTGATGCTGCTGTTGGTGCTGTTGGTGCTGTTGGTGCTGTTGGTGCTGTTGGTGCTGCTGCTGCTGCTGCTGCTGTTGATGGAAAAGGAGTTGTTGCTGAGCCTGTTGATGATACTCTGACCAGTGGCTGCCATATGACATCCTCGACGTTCCCGAAGTTGTTCCCAGCGAAGCTCTGCTGGCACTACCCTTTGGCGACGGAGGCGTGGCAGCATCCGGGGAAAGCGGACAACGGGGAGGGGACGTGGGCGAGAGGTGGTATGGACACGAGGCATCAGGCGATTGGTACCCTTCGTGGCTTGGACCGATACTGCCGGGGCCAATGGCGACAGTTACGCTTCCCCCCCGTCCATGGCATGGGCAACCGTTGGTGCTTCCGTGATGGCTCAAAGGCCTTGCGCATGAGGGCAACGGATACAACGTTGTTGCTTGTGGCAGGAGCGTAGGCTGCTGTTGCTGCTGCTGCTGCTGCTGGTGACGATGCCTGTGGTGAGCAGCTCCTTTCTGTTGCTGCTGCCGCTGGTGCTGCTGCTGGTGCTGACTACTGGAAGACCGATGAAACAAGACAGTTTCAAGCGCTCGACTACGGCGACGATGACGGCGACTGCGCTGCGCTTGGGCGTCGACCTGCAACTGGGTACGCTTCTGATGCCGTCGCCAGAAGATCCACAAGCTCCATGCGATGAGGAAGACGAGGGCTACGACGCAGCTGACTGCACCCAAAATCAGACCAGCATTCTGATGCCTGGACCCCGACGGCGGCTGCTGAGGCTGCTGTGAGGTAACCTCTGAAGGCGGCGACAAGGGCGCCAAAAAAGGTGGTGGCAGCAGGTTTGAAGGCGCTGACGACGACGTTGAAGTCCGATCGGGCATTGATGACGCTGGGGAAGTTGATGGTGATGGCGAGGATGACGGAGGAGGCGATTGCGACGGCGATAGCGACGACGACATGGCGAAACGCTAGCTGCTGGGGCAGACGAAAGGTCTGCGTTGCCGTCAAGAGCTCGTGCGGCCAAACGCTCCTCGTTTTTCCACCTTCTTCTCTACAATAAATGCCAGGGACCGAGAGAAAGTGTGTCTGAGTGAGTGAGTGAGTGTGGTATGAAATTGTGTGAGTGTGAGGGAAGAAGATGAAGAAAACGGAGGGAAAAGAGGACACTGAAGGTGAGGGCCCAGCGAGGGGGAAAAGGGAGGAGGAGGAGAACTGCGAAAAGGCCCGCCGCTCCCTCCGTCTCTGTTGGCCGTGTGTTCCGATAGGTGGCTACTCTCGCCCGAAGAGAAGATTTTGCAGGCCGCTCTACTCGGAGAAAGATCGGGGCGAGCGACGCGAGACGGACGTCTGTCAGAGAAAGGAAATACAAAAAGAGAGCAAGAAGCCAAGCCAGAAAGCCAGGGTGGGGAGGAACGGATGGAGGGAGTGAGGGCGAGGGCGTGGGGGGAAAGAAACACGAGAGAGAGAGAGAGAGAGAGAGGCACAAGGGGGGAGGCGGTGTGTATTGTTCCCTGAGCGGCGCGCGGTACATGAAGGCTCGAGCCTCTTCCCCTACCGCGGCCCGCGCTGCCCTAGAAAAATTTGCATCGAGGCAGGGCTGTTGATGAGGACCTTTGCCATCGCTTTAGTCTAAAAGGTACGAGGACGACAAGGAAGATTCCCGAGGACGATCGAGAGCAGCAGGTAAGGCCGGCCTACGTGGCTTCGATCGGTCCGAATGCCTCTCTCTTGCGACTTTTCTAGCCCCCATGCTGCTGTTCACACAATCGCTCGCGCTACTGTTGCCTGTGCTGCTGCTGCTGCTGCTGCTGCTGCTGCTGCTGATGCTGCTGCTCTGCTACTGCCACTTTTTCGCAGGTGCGTGCGCGTGCGCGTGCGTCGCAATCGGCGAGGCAAAACAAGGAGTTTACCGTGAAAAGGGAAAGAGGCGGCGGCGGCGGCGGCTGGTGCGGCGGCGGGGCGTGACCGTGAGAGAGCCCGACCCACGAAGGTCCGTGGTTGGCGTAGACGGAGGTGATTGCTCGCCATGAACCTCCAACAGCGTCCTCTCACACGTGCAGTCTCTGCAAGCTTGAGCATCAAGTTGCTCCTTTATTCGATTCTCACCATCATCAGTTTTCTCAACGTGACTGGAATGGGAGCCGCGCAGAGCACCACCGGGCAACCGGCAATTAAAGCCCAAAAAGAAAGGCGAGAAGGCGACGCGTGGGGTACGGACGGGCTCGCTGCTTTTGGTGTTGATGTTTTTTTTTTTTTTAGATCCGGTTTCACGTTGACACGACGGCCTCTGCCCTCGCTCCTCTGACGGCCGACTCGCCCTTCACAGCATACACACTCGCATACACACGGCCTTTGCCTCTTCGATCGCCCTTTTCTTCACAGCAGCAGCAGCAGCAGCAGCAGCAGCAGACTTGAGGATGTCGAGCGTCAGCGAGTCAGTGCGAGAATGCTTCGGGTCCGTCGTAGGCTCATGCTTTGGCACTCGTTCGTCTGCCCTCGACGACGAGCAACGACAGGGCCTGCTGCGCGACGAGGCACCGTCGTATGACGACTCGGACGCCATCTCGCTCTTGAGCAATATTGCCGATCGCAGCCGACGGCGAGGTGCTGCAAGGGCAAGGCTCAGGGGCACCTCGGTCGCCCAACGTTGGGGTTTGGTCCGGGATGGCCAAGCAATCATGGCGTGTGGCCTCTTTGGGCGTCCCAAAGGCCAGATTGATCAGGGGCAACAGCAGCAACTCGGTCGAGAAGGCCGACGCCACCCACCACACCATCACGAGAGGGAGAGGAGTATCGACAGCGTCGACGCGAGCAGCAGCAGCGTTGGCGACAGCGAGGGGCAAGCGGTAGCCGAAAGTGGCGACGAGGATGCAGGCATGCTCAACGACGACGCCATTGCTGAGCTGAGCCATTCGAGGGAGCAAGAGGGGGAGGAGAGGGAGGAGGGCGGGAAAGGCGACGAGGAAGAGCTTTCCAAGCAGGAGCAGGCTCGGCTTGAAGAAGAGGAAGCCCAAAGAATCAAAGTGGAGCACGAGAAGGCAGCGGCAGAGGCAGCCAAGAGAAAGGCGCAACTCGAAGAGGAGGCAGCCGCATATAGAGTGGCGCAAGAAGAGCAAGCAGCTCGAATGAAAGAAGAGGAGGAAGCCCTGGCCGCGCAGGAGGAGGCGGCTATCGCCAAGGCTCGTCGAAGGGCAGAGAGGAAAGCCGTCAAGGAAGGCCTGGCCCGGATCAAGACAGAGGCGGAGGCTGCCCGGCAGAGCAGGAAGCTGACAGAGGCAGAGGCAGAGGCTGCCGCCGGAGGCTTCGACTTTGCAGAAGAGGGCGCGCCCGAAGACGACGCAGCGGCAGCGGCTTCGATTGCTGACGACTATCACGGCGAATACCAGCATTACCAGCCCGAAAGCGGAGAGTGGTCGCAGGAGCAAGAACAGCAGTACGGTCTCGCTCGCGGTCCCGAGGGCTATGGCTTCTACAACGAAGGTCCGTCGCCACAGGAGCAGCAGGAAGTGATCCACCATCACTACTACTACCATGACCAGCCGTCAACCTCATCTCCCCAACCGTCCCACGACCTCCTTTCCCCACACCAATTCCTACCTTATGACCACCAACAGCAGCAGCAGCAGCAGCAGCAGCAGCAGAGTGAAGAGATGGCCATTGCTGATGAAGAAGAGAACGAGGACGAGGACGAGGACGAAGATGAGGCCGACATTGCTGGGCTGGCGTTTGGCAAAAAGGCAAGACGCCGCAACAACAAGGACCGGGAGCGTGGGGGAAGCTACAGCCAATCGCAAGCAAGTCGAAGCCACGACGGCTCTGGGTCACGGAGGAGCGGGTCCAATGCTGGCAGTAGCAGCCGGTACACGAGACACCGGCAAGATCAGCAGAGGCTGAATCCCGTCCTGCCTTCGCCAGAGCTTCCCAGCAGTGCAGGCAGTGGTAGCAACAGCAACAGCGGTACTAGAATGTCGTACCGGGACAAGCCTCGACGGCACGAGCGGACTGCATCAAGAAGCACAGGTTCGTCATCGGCTGCGGCGAGAGAGGGCCCTGCCTCGGCTCGCGGCGTAGCCAATGGCAGATCGCCAACGATTACAAGTCCCCTCGCAGGCGTTCACGAAGCATTGCCGAAAAGTGACATGGTCGTGGACGAAGCAGCGGCCGATGCAGCGGCTGGAGGATTCGACGACTTTGCCCCTCCGTCGTCCGCGCCGGGTGAGATGCAGGACGAAACAGGTTTCATGGCTCAAAAGCCCTCCTACAGGGACAAGAATAGACGCAGGGAGGGACCCAAGTCTTCCTCTTCGGCTTCTTCGTCGTCTGGAAGGAGACAGGCGGCTATGAACAGCACTCCTTTCTCTAAAAGACAGTCCGATACAGACCGACAGCCAAGTGATGAGCCCGACGGCATCTGATCCCATCTTCTTACACAATCATACCCAAACTTGTTGACTTCAATGCACATATCATCTCTCAATTCCACGAGCATCCAAATGATTGCTATTGAGTCCAAATAATGCCACCAAAGAAGGGACTAGAAAAGCTGGAGTGAAGGACTTTCAGCTCACTTCGCCTCAGCGTCCTCGTCGTCGTCGTCGAGCGCAAATTCGTTGACTGAGAAATCGTCGCCGTCGCCACCACGCAGCAGATCCGCATAGTCGTCGTCGTCGTCTCCCGGTCCACCCTCATCGAGCTCCCTCATGGCCTCGTCTGCCTCTCGCAAAATCATGCTCAGCGTCTTTTCGCTCCGAGCCGACGGAATGGCGCCAGACGAGCTCGGCGAAGAAGGTCCAGTCTTGTCCTTGTCCTTGTCCTTGTCCTTGTTCCTTTGCGACGAGAAGGGCTTGGGAATCGAAAACTTTTTCTTGGCATTTGGCGACTTGACCGGCGACGACTGTGACATGCGGTCCGAGGAGCTGGACGGCGACATGAGCGATGCAGGACCGTTGCCATGGTCGAAACTGCTTTCTCCGGCTCGCGCATGTGGAGAGGGGGACTGGCCCATCGATCCATTGGACGCCTGCCTGCGGGGCACGTCCATTGCTCTCCTTCTCCCCTCTGCAGGACTACGCTCGCCAAAGGACGTCTGGTGGCGAAGATTGTTGCTCGCCGACGACGACCGGCTGGTTTGCGGTGACAGCTTCGCAGAAGACGGTTGCTGTCGCTGCAGGGCGTTGCCGGGGGATCGCGGCGGGGACCTGACAGACGATGCTGATGGCGAGAGGGAAGCGTCCTTGCTGTCGTGCTCGTCTCCTGATCCTTCCTCTCCAATGGCGCTTGCAGCGACGGGCTTGATGGCAGCCGCGGCCTCCATGTCGAGTGGAGGGGGAACAGCAGGAGAGGCAACAGAGGACGAGGAGCGCGACGAGGCAGAGGAGGAAGAGGCGATAGACCTTCGTACATTGGCGTCAGCGGTGGCTGTCGCGGGCTTAGCGGATGCTTCGCTCGCCGTCGAGGCTAGCACGGCGCTTTCTCTGTCAGAAGCACCTGCTGTGCTCGGCTGCTCAGTCGACTCGTCGACAGTAGGAAGCGATACAAGCGCTGCACGGGGTGTCGACTCTTCTTCCCTTGCCTGTCTCTTCTCCTCTTCCTCTCGCTGCCTTGCCCTTTGCTCCTTCTCTTCTCTTTCCCTCCTTCCTTCCTCTTCCTCTTCCGCTTTCTTGGCCTTTTCCTCAGCTTCTCTCCTCGCCTTTTCCTCGGCTTCTCTCTTGGCCTTTTCATCTTGCACTTTTCTGGCGGCCTCTTCCTCTTCCTCCTTCTCCTTCCTCACTCTAGCTTCCTCCTCCTCCTTCCTCTTCCTTGCTGCATCCTCCTCGTCCTCCTTCTTCTTCGTCATTCTAGCTATCTCCGCCTCCTCTTCCTCTTCCTTAGCTTTAGCCTGGACCGCCTTGGCCTCCGCCTCGAGCCTCAAACGCTCTTCCTCCTCTTCCTTAGCTTTAGCCTGGACCGCCTTGGCCTCCGCCTCGAGCCTCAAACGCTCTTCCTCCTCTTCCTTCGCTTTCGTATCATCCTCCCTCATCGTCCCTTTCGGACCTCCTCCTTCTTCCTCCTTGTCCTCTGCCGTCACCTTGGCTACTTCTTTCTGCAGCGGCGGCTCCTCCTCCGCTTTCTCCGCTTCCTCCGCTTCCTCCTCTTCCTTGACAACGATGGAGCTGTCTCCTGTCGCCTCGTTCTGCTCTCCCGGTGATGTATCCTCGACATCGAGTGATATCAGCGAGGCACGGCTCTGCCTCTGGCTGCCATAGCCCTTCTCCTTTGCTCTCCTGGCGACGTCTCGCGCCGCCGCTTCGCTCCGGGCCTTGTCTGCCACGCTACCGGCCCTCATGAGCCGGTCGCCCCCGGTTCCCAAGCCCAGGGGCACGGTGCCGTCGAGCAAAAAGGCCTCTGCCTCTTCGTCGGTCATCTTAATGTTGTCTCCCAGGCCAAGACTGGCCATGAGTGAGTCGAGATCCTCTCGTCCGACGACTGTCTCCTTTGCGTCGGTGCCAGACGCAGTCCTCGTCGTCGACATGGCTGCCTTGAGGTCATCGCCCCTCGAGACAGCTTCCCTGAGCCTCTGCGACGAAAAGGCCCTGGAGGTCACCGAAGCCTGTGCCTCGGCTGCCAGCGCCTTGGACGACGTCGAGGCCGGATTGTACCTGGCATGGACCGGCGAGCCCTTGCTCCCTTCAGACTCGATCCTCTGCCTGGGCGAGGTGACCGAGGGCGCGCGCCTGTCACCGCCACCGCCACCGCCCATCTTTGCCAGTCGGAGAGGTTTAGTACCGGCCTCTGCAGAGGGGATGTACGTTCTCGGCACCACCGGACCACCCTTTGAGTTTCCCAGGCCTAGCGTACCAGGATACTTTTGCGACTTTTCCTCGGCGGCCTTCTCCTGACTCGATTCCTCGGTGGGCTTGGAGATGTCGCTGTTGTTCTCCTTGCCAGCTTCGAGGATCTCACTGATCTCCTCTTCGGTCAGATCCAGGTCGTCGATGCCGAGGCTGGCCAAGAAACGCTCAGCATCGGCCTCCTTCCTCTCTCCCGAGCCAGCCGGCGCGAGCGGAATCGAGGGACCTGCTGCCCCTGCGCTGGGCGCGATTGGGCCAGCCAGCCTAGGCGCTCCTTGCACAGGAGTGCTTGTCGTCGTCGTCGATGTCTTCCGAATACTCTCATCCCTAGGGGCCCGTGTCACTGCCGACCCTTCCGTCTGCTTCTCTTCCTCCTTCTTCCCATCGGCCACGGCCGGCCCTACAGCCAGTCCCGAAGCAGCCTCCCTCTTGGCACGTTCGACATCGATATTTAGAAAGAGGTCGAGCTCACCAAATTCGACGGCCTCTTCGAACTCCTCAAAGGTGCCCCTCCATTCATTGTGGACGAGCACGCCGGGGATCTGTGGGTCCTTTGCCTGTATGCCGTACCTTTGTTAGCTCCTCTATCGCCGGCATTCTTGTCTGGAAAACACCCCTGGGTCCACCCTTCCTTTCATAGGCATCTGTGAGAAACGCACCTTTCGCCGCCATCGGCTCTTGGCTGCTTCGTCTGAGGCGAGGTCGTGGTAGATGAAGGGGACCTTTTTGATCTGGAGCACGGACACGAAACGCTCGTGCCGGTGCCGGACCTTGTGGTTGCTTAGAATCGATGTGCTGAACAGCTCCACCACTGTCGGCACCGCTGCTGCCGCCTCCGTCATCTCTCGCTCTCTCGCTCTCTCTTTCGTCGACGTAGTGTGGGTTCTCGAGCGCGCTCCTGGGAGCTAGCAGCGTTCGCTTGAAAGGTGCACGCACTCTACTTCTACCTAATGGAAGGCGAGGTTTAGCTGCCTAGTGGGCCGTCTATAGAAAGCTTAAAATTCCACGTGGCATTTCCCCGCGCGTCCGTCGTCGCCCACTCCCCGATGCATCGATCGCAGCTTCTCGCAGCACCCTGGGCCGATGAAGCAGCATTCAGCAGCCAGTAGCCGAAGAGATGAACAATAGCGCAAGGTGAAGGCAACACAGTGCTGGAGAGAAATAAATGCGATTCTAGGTCCTAGATTTACTACATCCGTGACTACTACGGCGATTGTTACTACTGCTGAGTGCTTTACTTGAACTGGCTCTCGGTCACACCCTTGCCCATGGCCGCCGTCGAGCTGATACCACCCTGGACGTCGGTCATGAGGGTGTCGACGTAGTTTGCGCCCGACCTGTGGGGAGAGAATAGTTTGTCAGTCTCGCATACATTGCTCAGAAAGACGCCAAGTCTCGATCACTTACCATTTTTGGTGCGTCAGGACATCGCAGCCAATGGCCCGCTCCTTTCGCTGTACTTCCTCGACGTAGGCCTTCATGCCCTCCTTTGCAAAGCCCTTTGCAAACAGGTCGCTGATGTAAGCATTGGAGTGCAAGCCGGCAAGGGTGATGAACTGCCAGACGAAGCCGAGCTTGCCCAGGTCCCATACGTAGCTCTTCATCTGCTCCGTCGAGAGCTTGGCGGCGTCCCAGTTGAAGGAAGGCGAGAGGTTGTAAGCCAGCCACTGTTGGGGCCACACCTTGTGGACACCCTCGGCAAACTCCTTTGCCTGGTCCAGGATGGGCGACTTGGTCTCCATCCAGATGAGGTCCGAGTGCGGGGCAAAGGCAATGGCGCGGTTGACGGCGCACTGCGTGCCGCCCTGGTACTGGTAGAAGCCCTCGCGGGTCCTGGGAGCGTCCCAGTCCCAGTAGAAGCCGCTGGCCTCGTCGACGCCGTGCCTCTTTGCCACCTCTCGCGCCTTGCGGTTGCTCAATCCGTTGCTCTCCTTGAGGAACGCGTCGGCGTTCTTGCCCTTTGCCTTCAGGTGGTCGGCCACAGCGTGGGAGAAGAGCTTGAGGCCAGCCTTTTTGGTCCAATCGTCCTCAATCGCCTGGAGCGCGGCACCGTCCTTGCCCTCGCGCTGAGCCTCGTTCATGAGGTCGACGAGGGGATCAAGTGACTTGTTGGTCGAACCGAGGATGAAGGGGTGGTCGCGCTCGTCGACGTTGGAGGTGAGCAGGGTCGCCGCCTCCGAGTCGGTCCTCGCAACGACGAGGTTCTCGACACCCATGATGTCGTACTGGTAACGGATCGCGACGAGACGGTTGATGTGCTCCGAGATGGGCACGAGGACCTTGCCGGCCATGTGGCCGCACTTTTTTGTGCCTGGGGCCTGGTCCTCAATGTGGATGCCGGCGGCACCCTTTTCGACGAAGAGCTTCGTCAGCTTCATGACGGCCGTCAGACCACCGTGGCCCGTGTCGGCGTCGGCAACAATAGGGCGCAGGTAGTCAATGTACGGCGTCTTGGATCGGTCCGCAGCCGAAAGCGAGAGGCGGTCCTGGCGCTGCTTGCGGTCGTGGAAGAGCTGGGCCATGAAGAGGTGCTCGACCTTGTTGGGCACCGTGTTGTAAGGGTAGTCTGCCGAGTCGATCAACGGCTGTCAGGCACCACTCCTATCAAGCTAAAACAGCAGCAACCAACACTCACCTGCAAGATCGGGACCGGGCTCGTTGGTGCTGCTGGCCGTCGACGACGACTGCCAGCCGGAGACGTAGACGGTCTCGAGGTACTTTGCCATCTGCGTCACCTGGACCGGGTCGAGGGCGCCGTAGGTGTGGCTGGGCGTCTTCTCGGCGAAGCGGTTCTCAAGCAGCTTCCAGAGCTTCTTGCCCTGCTCGTTGGAAGGGTAGACTTGCTTGATGGTGCCGCGCTTCGAGACGACCTGCTCGGCCGTGTAGGGTCGCTTCGTGTGCGCCCATCGCGGCTCCTTCCACCACTGCTGGACCGACTGGACCTCCTGCTGGAAGATCTTTTCCTCTTCGGCGACGTTGTAACCCATTTGTGCTGTTTTGTTCTGTCCTTTTGGTTTTTTCGGGCGACAATGAGAAAGGGAGAGGAAAAGAGTCGGCTTGTGCCAGGCAGGCGCTATATATGCTGGAGTGGAGTGCAGCAGCCCACCCCCTCGTTTGAAAGAGTGCACCGGCTTCCATCCACGATCACTACCGAATTTTGTTACTTGTCAATACAAAAATTAATATATCATTATCGATCTATTGCCTCAAAGCCGTTGAATCCGATCCCGGTAGATCCGTAAATGGTCACGTGGATGTAAGCATCCCATGACTGCAGCATCACCCTTCTCGCCTTTCACCCATAGATTCGCTCCTCTCTGCCGCCGTTCGCTGCTGCCTCGTCACGGCAGTGGAGCGCGGGCTTGTGACTCAGCTCAAGAAGAACAAGAAATGGGCTGAGCAGGCATTAGCAAGCATGACTCGATGCGATGCCTTGGGACATGCCTGCCCAAAACCATAACATACAGTATGCACAGCGGCGAAGTGGATAAGAATGGGTATTGCTGCATGTACATGTCTATCTTCTACTACTGCTTGCTCGGAGAAGCCTCGGAGAATCCTGGTATCGTCTTAACATCTGCCAACTACGCCACGTTCAGCGAAGCCGTCCGGCCAAAGGACCCAACGGCAGACTCACCGTCCGCAGATGCCGTCTCCTAGCTGCCCCAGATTGCGCTCCAGAGTGACTGCGCTTTTGGCTCTTGCCCTTGGCCTGGAACCTTGGTAGGCGAGCCCGCCGAGGCGTCGGTGCTCGTTGATGAGGTGCTTGCGATCTTGGCGAGCGTCATCGTTGCCGTTGCCGTCCTCGGCGCCACCTCTTCCTGCAACGGTGTTTGCGCCCGTCCTTGTGCCTGATCCTGATGCACAGCTGCCGAGGATGTCGTTGCTGCGCCAGGAGACTCAGCGGGCGGGCTTCTCGACATCTGGCGAGGGTAAGCGTTGGGGATGTGGAGTGCCAATCGACGCTTCTTTGACTTGACGGCCAGCAGCCCTCCAGCTCGGCCACCCCCGCTTCCCCTGGCTTCCTCTGGTGTGTTGATCCCTTTTTGCATTCTGCTTCGTGCTCTACTGAGATCGATCTGAGAGAAAAGAATCTTAGCAGGAGAAATGGCTTTTTATAGCGAGCAGGCTTCTGCCAATCTGGGGCAAACGCGCCAAGCCCCAGGCGGTGCCCAAACACGAATAGAACAATCTGCTCCTGTCAACCTCAGTTCTGCACGCCGGTGACGCAACGCGCGGATTCTTGGCGCTTAGCAAAAACCACGTGGCGCGCGTCCTCCTAACGCCTCGACCCGATGATGGCCACGGCACTGTCTCGAGTCTCTTCCAAGCAAGCTTCTCATTCACCAGAAAATTCTCATACACGCCCGGAGCTTGGGTGCGGGAAGAGAGTAGATCAAAGTGGTATCTGTGCAAGACTATTTTCTGCAGCTCTCTTTCTCGGAGGTGACGTCGAGCGGAAGGGAGGTCAGGATCTCGGATGTCGGACATCCGTTGCAATCACGGAGGTGACCTGAAAGCTTCTCACAGTCTCCTACTGGCTATAAATGGTCGTCTTTCTTTCCTTCCCTGCAAATGTATTACCCATCAGCTGAATGAGCAAAACGACAATGGAACCGCGACCATTCGAGATCCAAATCCCTCAGGCCAAAGTCGACTCGATCCTCGACCGGGTGCGAGGCTTCAATTGGCCTGCGTTCAAATCGCCCGAAAATGATGGAAACTGGCGGCATGGGCCTCCTACCCGGTTTATGAGGCACCTTTGCCAGCATTGGACCAGTGAAGACTACGATTTCAGGGAGAGAGAGAGGCGAATGAACCGTCATCCGCAGTTCAAGGCGAACATCGATGACATTGACGTGCACTTTGTCCACGTGAAAGGCGACAAGGATGACCTTCCACCGCTGCTCCTCCTTCACGGTTGGCCCTACTCCTTTTACAGTCTCAGTAGCCTGGTAGAAAGTCTCCGACACCGATTCCATCTAATCGTGCCGAGCATGCCCGGCTACCACTTTTCGACCGCGCCAAAGACCCCCATGGGCCCGAAGGCCATTTCTCACGTGTTCCACAGGCTCATGACCCAGTCGCTGGGCTACCACCGCTACTATGTCCATGGCGGTGATTGGGGCTCGATGCTGGCGGACCTTCTAGGTCTCTACCATGCCGACAGTGTCCTGGGCGTGCACTTTACCCAGTACAGTGTTCGCCATTACGACGCCGCCGCTCGGGACGGTCGACATCCCGCCGATGCAGACGCCAATGAGGTATCATTCGCCAAGCTCGAGTCAGACTGCTGGTCAAGAGGGCAAGGCGCCTATGGGCAGATCCACGCATGGAAGGCAAACAAGCTGGCTTATGCCTTGGCTGACAGTCCGGTTGGCGCAGCGGCCTGGATTCTAGAGGCCTTTCATGCTTGGGCGGACCTGTCCCAATCTCCGTCGCAAGCTGCGCTCCTGAAGAGCGAAGGAGGCCCATTCGATATCGACAGTCTCATCGACGAGGTCATGCTCTACCTCGTCACCGATTCACTTCCGTCGTCGCTGTGGATCTACACTGGCGAAGTTGTCGAGGCATCCAACCTGCTTCCCAAGGGAAAGAGGGTCGAAGTGCCCTGCGCAATCCTTGCCCTTCCCGACCCCGTCTTTCCAATGCCGCCCAAAAGCGTCTTGGAGAGGTCACACAATGTCGTCAGGTATACCAGAAGTGACCGAGGGGGCCACTTTGCATTCTACGAGGTTCCGCAAGTGCTGGCTCAGGACATCTGCGACGCTTTTACAACGCCCTAGGACGACAAGCCTAGCGATCTCTCATGCGATCTGAAGCCGGCAAAAGTTGCCGCTGCACCAGACGAATCGGGACACGAAGCGAATCTACTCTTGATAACCCCCTACATCTTGACTTGCTTTCCTTTCATGGGCATCATCTGCTCCCACACCACCGAAAGAAGACTATTTTCTTGAGACAGACTTGGTGACCTCTGCTCTCCTCCAGTTCGTGAAGCGACAGCGTTCCCAAAGTGAGAAACAGGCACAGTTGGACGCTTCTCGGCAAAAATCGTTACCTTTGCCTAAAAGACGGAAGATAAATACCCGGAAGTAGTATGTACAGTACGTACTGTACAGTACATAGTAGTGCTAGTACCAGTACGAAGTAAGTCGTCTGGTAGGGAAAGGGTACATGCGTGTGCAGGCAGGGTCAGCAAATTTCATGAGGTGCATGCGGCCGTGACAAGGGTGTTTAAGTAAGGGGGTATGAAAGATCTAGTACGGTACAAATTTCTCAGCCTTTCCGACCCTTGGCGTTTAATCTACCGCCGCGTACTGTGCTTTACAGCAGAGGGCCAATTAAGCGCATGTCAATGGCGCGGCAAGGCTAATGAAAGACCACAAAACAACGTACAGAGTAGTGAAGCAGTTTAGAGGCGAATGTGAAGCAGTCGGGCAAGTCCGATGACCGAGGAAACAAGGGTGCGAAAGTGGAAGGGAGCGAGGAAGGCGAGCGTAGGGGCCACCTTCTTGCTTTTAAGCTCAGCTTAGCGTATTAAGGTACTACTACTCTAGCTGCAGTGGCGCTATGTAGAGTGAAAAGAAGTACTGATGTATGTGAATTCTCGTAGCAAATTCGAGTGCTGCTCCCGATCTGGCAAATCAAATCAAGTTAGCTCGAATCCGACATCAGCACCGATTTTTCTCTTGCTTTGTGTAGCGCAGGCTGCCCCCAGCCCGCAGTCCGCGGCAGGCGAAGCAAAGCTGGACAGGCAAGGAGACTGCACTAGCTACCACCGGATTGGCGACGGCACAACTCTGCAAGACCCAAGCTAGCGTTGGCTTGAGAAGAGCAGCAAAAAATAACGCTCACTGCGCCTCAACACATACCGATGCACCCTAGAATTCGACCCCTGCTCCATCAAGGTTTGCTCGCTCCTCTCGCGTGCATAATTAATACCCGTTTAACATGTAGTAGACGAGGCCGGCTATATGATGTGAAATCAGCGCAGACGACTTTCTACAATTACGTTCTGCTGTTGCGTCTTTCCTGTTGCGTCTTCTTCCCCGAATGAAAGAGCGTCCATGTCGTTCTCTGCTGGTCCTTGCATAGCAGGTTCAAACAGGCAGTTGAGCCTTTCCTCAACGCCTCCGCAAGAGATTTTCAGATCTTTGTGCTTCCGTATGCAGTACTTGCTCCCAAGTTATCCAGAAAAACAAGGACATGATACTCTTGAAGCCAGCTTCCGAATTGTCCTGTCGTCTTGCATGTCTATTTCGGTACCACACGGAAAATCAGTGCCCGAGAAAAAAGGAGCTTAGAATGGCGCGGTGATGTTTAGTCTGTTGCTGCAAGCGAGGAGAAGACACAATGATGGGAAAAAACGGAAAAAGGGGGGCGGGGGCGGTGAGGGGTGTAGCGGCTTGCCGCGAAAGAAAGAATCACGAAGGCAGTCTGTCTGTACGCCTGCATCTCAGAGAAGTGGTAGGGAGAGTCGCCTATCTTGCTCTGCATGTCACAGATGCCGCCGCTCTTGGTTGCCGGGTTGCTGGTTGAGTCGTGAAGGGAAAGTGATATATATTGGCCCTGTACATGGCTTTCAAGTGTCGAACGCACTCCCTCGTTTCTCCTGTCCTTCAAACCTCACCTCATCACCCCATCATCTCATCACCTTACAGCACTCCTACCCTCACTACGCACCGCCGACAACCCCTTGACAAAAAAGATAGAACGCAATGGGTCCCGCTGGAGTAGATCTCAGTCTCGGTTGCATCTTTATCGGCGTTGTTCTCAACGTCTGGCTCTACGGCTTCTCATGCGTCCAGGTTTACATCTAGTGGGTGGAACAAGAAACCTTGTCTGGCAAAGGGTGGAGACTGATGATGAGGTCCAGCTTCCTCCGTTTCAAGGCAGACAAGGCTTGGCTTCGTTCGTTTGTCGCCCTTCTCTTTCTCCTCGACACCCTCAACACCGTGCTCGACCTTCATTTCCTCTATGACTACCTCATCAGCCACTTTGGCATGCTCGAGTACTCTGCTTTTGCAAACTCGACCTTTGCCGCCGACCCTTTTCTCGTCTCGGCCATCGGCCTCATGACCCAACTCTTCTTTGCCTGGCGTGTCTACCGCCTCACCCCAGGTCGCTGGGCATGGGTCGTCCCGACGATCATCGCCCTGACGGGAATAATGAGCATCAGCGGCGCCACCTGGACGACAATCGAGGTGACGAAAGTGAAAGAATTCGCCAAATTCCAATCTTTCCAGGTCGCTGTCATCCTTTGGCTTGCTGGCGCTGCCATCTCCGACACGATCGTCACGACGTCGCTCATCCTGACACTGAAGCGCTCAAAGACTGGTTTCAGCCAAACCGTAAGTCTCCACGACAGAAGATTCCAGGGATGAGCAGAATCAAAGCTGATAACATCGTCTATCCAGGACGACGTCATCACCAGGCTGATTCGCGCCACGCTCCAAACTGGTGTGCTGACGGCGTCCTTTGCCATCATCGACTTAATCCTCTTCCTCGCCAGCACCACCACGCTCCACCTCATCTTCAACCTGCCCTTGTCAAAGCTCTATGTCAACTCGCTCCTCGCGACGCTCAACGCCCGCGCCTTTGCCACCAACAACGGCACTGCGCGCTACCTCTCATCGGCCTCGAGCGGCAACAATCACAACAGCACGAAGAACACGCGCCACAATAGCCACTACTACCTCCGACAGGCTGAAGACGGACAAGCTCAGCGAGGCTTGCAGACCAAGGAGAGCTTCAACACGGCCGACGAGAGGAGGTCCAGCGACCGCCACCGTCTTGCTGGCACCAATGGTCAGCCTGTGTTCCACAGCGATGTGGAATCCAATGCCGGTAAGAAGGTCCGAACGACCAAGAACTTCTTCGCCTCCAAGATCGGCGTCGGCGCATTCAAAGGAAATCGAAAGGAGGAAATCGAGATGCCTCACCACCGCGACCAGCAGACCACGTCGGCCGACAATGGCATCCACGTCCTCACAATTCACGATCGCTTCGAGGAGGACGACCCCTACACTACTCCGCCCCCTTCGGCAAAGGAGGCAGGTCAGACAACCAGCCGCCCTACCAATGGCCCCAGCCAGCCCAGCAGTACGTCGGTCAGCAGCGCGGGAAAGGCAGCACACCAAGACGATGACGAGGAGATGATGGTGCACGCCTTGGCGCGTGGCACCGATACACCGGCCTTGGAGGCGCCGCGCGAACAGACGCTCACCTCGCAGAGTTCGAACCGCACCGATGAAAGCCTGCCCATGCACCGCTCGGGACCCAGCGTCGTCTCACCAGCGAGGAGGCTGAGCATGGCCATCGAGCAGGGCAATCCGCCGCCACACCCTTACACCAGCGGTTTCTAGTCATGTCCGTCACTGCGCCCGTTCTTCTCAGTCGTCTTTGCGCCTTCTTGTCATGCTGCTTTGTATATCTTCCTGTTTTCTTTCTTCCATCCTGAAGTCCTCAGTCTTACTGTGACTCGTATCACCATTTGCCATGTACACGGAAAGCACCAAGAGAGTTATGTGATCATTAGACGTTGCTTCGTCTACAACTTCTCGGCCATACACTACAGCCAATCACATTACTTGATCAGCTTACAGCCTGCTCTCTTCGCCTGACTTGACAAGACTATGCGGGCCGAGATCGTTGATGGTCCTGCAGCCCGCCAAGGCTGCATTCATTTCAAAGTCGGCAATGAGCGACTTGAGCACGGCCTCGACGCCCTCTTGACCCCGACATGCCAGGCCGAATGCATACGGTCTCCCGATGCCAACGAGGTCAGCTCCAAGCGCGACGGCCTTCATGATGTCCGCACCGGACCGGATGCCTGAGTCAAACACAATGACCGGTCGCTTCGTGTCCTTTGGCAGGCCTCTGATATACTGCGAAATGGGACCGAGGGCTTGTAGGCTCCCAATAGCCCCGTCAACCTGCCTTCCACCGTGGTTCGAGACCCAAATCCCATCAACGCCGGCCTCGACGGCCCTGGCGGCGTCGGTGAGCGTCTGCACGCCCTTGACGACGATGGGTCCGTCGCCCCACAGCTTCCTAATCTGAGCCAGCTCGGACCAGGTGCGTGCCTTGCCAGAAGTCAGGAGCCCTTGGGTCGCGACGGAAAGGGCGGCCTGCTGCACGTCGTCGGCCGTGGCGCCGTCGCGAAGGGGCGACTTGCCCTCACAGTACTTTTCGACAAAGACGGGGTCCGAAAAGAGGTTTGCGCAGCCCATGCCTTTGATGAAAGGGTTGTAGCCCTAGAAAGAGAGAAAGAGAGGACAAGGTTAGCCTGGTAGAGGAAGTTCCCACAGAGTGGAGCTACTAGCACGCACCGCATCGATGTCTTGGGGCCGCCAGCCAAGGGTCCACGTGTCGAGGGTGATGACCAGGACCTTGTACCCGGCTTTCTTCGCTCTCGTGATCAAGCTCTCGGTCACGTCGTCGTCGGAGGGCCAGTAGAGCTGAAACCAGGCCTCTTCGTGCTGTGACTTCTCCATGACGACTTCCATGGGCGTGGAGGTGGCGCTAGAGAGGCAAAAGGTGACCTCAACCTCCTTGGCCGCCTGAGAAGTAGCGACGTCCGAGTCTGGATGGAGCTGCCCTTGGACCCCAATGGGCGAGATGATGAGCGGATTCGCAAATGTTCGTCCAAAGATTTCACGCTCGGTGCTGAACTCTGAGAATTCGACGCCAGCCATCATTCGAGGGACTTTGCAGGTGACACACATTGCTCTCTGGGTCAGCGGCCGCCGCCCAAGATCACCCCGCCCTCTCAAAACACAGTGTCATCGCTCACCGATCTGGTAGGCATCCAGAGCCTTGCGATTGTTGAGCTCCGTGCTCTGCGTGCTGGCGCTTCCGTCGACGTAGAGAAATGCCTCGGAGCTCAGCTTCTGCTCAGCCTGCTCGCGAAGCTTGGAATAGCGGGTCGTCAGATGCTCCGTCTTGCCCTGCATGAGGGCGTCGAGGAAGATCTGCCGCATGTACCCGTTCTGCATTGCCCCTGTCAGTCCTGTTCTCGCGACCGGAATGCCACCCATCTCGCACGCTCACCATCGACATTTTGCTTGAAGAGTCGCCCTCGCTGTGAAGTCGACAATAGCAGCCTTCTGAGAGTGCGGGGGCGCGCCTGACTTGGAAAGGCTGGACAGGACTCCACTTCCGAATACCGACCGACCGACTGCAATCAAGGACGCGCTTAAAAGCTCGCTCGGCCGAGCGTTCTACTAAGTGAGAAGCCATGTGGGATTCGAATTTCGAGCGCGTCGCCATCCCAGTTCAGCATGCCTATGACAAAGTGATTTTCGCTCCAGAAAGGTGGAATACCATCAAAATCCCAATCCTAATCCTAACCCCAACCCTAACCCTAACCCCAACCCTAACCCTAACCCACCCTAACCCTAACGGACCTACCCCTAACCAGCGCCAACCTTCTAAGATCTAGGGAATTGGGATCAGCCGAAATCTAGCATTCTCTCGGCCGACGAGAATGACAGAAGTCAGCCCAATGACAAAGTGTCGGGCGAGCGAGTTTTTATGCGCATCCCTGCAATCAACCTTTGCCACATGGCCCTATTTTCGTTAAAGTAAGGCTGCGACGCGTGGGTCGCGTCGTTGTGAGCGAGACGAACACCGTTCACCTCTCGCTCGAGATCGAACGCTGAAAAAAGGGAGGATAAAAAAAAAGGGGAGAGGCGGCATCGTCGTTGGTCTGCATCGGACTTACAACCTCGACGTGGAGAATAGCCAATTTGCCAGACGACGATGAATGGCAGCAGTGCGGCCATGCCGGCAGCAGCGGTCGCAGGAGTAAATGCTGGCGCTGGCGGTAGCAGCAGCAGCAGCAGCAGCAGCAGCAGCATCCTTACCAACACCACTGCGGCAGCACCACCACCACCAGCGACTGGCCAACCGCCCACAGTGTACCTGGCCACGTATTCGTCGGTGCCCGTGTACGAATTGACGGTGCGCGGCATTGCATGCATGCGCCGCCGTGCCGATGGCTACCTCAATGCGACGCAGATTCTCAAGATTGCAGGCATCGAAAAGGCCAAGCGGACAAAGATCTTGGAAAAGGAGATCCTGACGGGCGAGCACGAAAAGGTGCAGGGAGGCTACGGGAAATACCAGGGCACATGGATCCCGCTCAAGAGGGCTCAGGAGCTGTCGGCGCGGTACAATGTTGCCCATCTGCTCCAGCCCTTGCTCGACTTTGATCCAGCGACGGCGGCCAACGTGCCTGTGGCGGGACCCAGGAAGCGACCGAACCCCAACGCTCCTTCGGCGAGCATGTACTACCGCACTGGGCCCGGCGCTGCGCAGCTGGCCGCCGCCAAGGGAGCCGTGGGTACCTCGCCACATGCGACGCCAGCCTCTGCATCGCCGCAACCCTCGTCGGGCCCAGGGAGCGCGAGCGCGAGCGCGACGGGGCCTAGCCACCTCCAGCCTCGCTTCCTCACCCTGCGCCCACCGTCGGACCTCGACGCGCCCTCGCCCTTTCCCAACATTTTCCCACCTGGCTCCACGGCAGAGCAGAGGGACACGCTGAGCGGGTATGCATCCTATGGCTACACCCCCCAGGGCATGGCTGCCGCTGCTGCTGCTGCCGCTGCTGCCGGCGTACCCAATGCCACCACCGAGGTCGAGTCTTTTTCGAGAGCATCAGCGACGACGACGACGACGACGACGACGACGAACAACAACAACAACAACAACAAGAGGGGCCTGGACCAGGTCGACCACACCGAGGACGAAGAGCTGGAGCTGGAGCAGAGACGGGTGGACAAGAGGCAGCGGGCCGAGCAGGCGGCCGCGACGGGACCGTCGCCAGTCAAGGACCTCAATGCCCTGGGCAGGAGCACGTCGCCCACGTCGGCCCTGCGAGGCGTGCGGCCGCCGACGAAGCTGCACCGCGTGTCGCTGGGCCCACCAGACCACCTGCGCAGCCTGCAGCTGGCCGGCACCCGCTTCGCCGACCGGCCCCAGGTGATGCGCGAGGGCGACGAGGGCGAAAAGAGAATGCACAAGCGACTCCAGGCCCTCTTTGTCCATGTCCACCACCAGGCGGTCGCGCACGACGACAACGCTGCTGCTGCTGCAGACGCCGCCGCCGCCGTCGACGTTGATGCGACAATCACGCCCGCCCACCAGCGCGCACTCGATGAGCTGCTGCTGGAGCTGCGCCACGATGCGAGCCTCGCTGGTCACCATGCCCTTTCGGGTGCGTCTGCCGCTGGCAATGGGCCAACGGCGGCGGCGGCGCCGCTCGCCAATGGGGCCACCGTCGACATGGCCGGTCCAGCGCCGTGCATCGACCTGGTCATCGACGACCACGGACACTCTGCGCTGCACTGGGCCAGCGCACTGGCCAACCTGGCCCTCGTCAAGACGCTCGTCGCGCGTCCTCCCTCGAGCGGCGGCGCCAGCCCCTTTGCGGGCAACCATGCCGGCGAGACGCCTCTCCAGCGCTCCGTCCTCGTCATCAACTCGTACGACAAGAGCACCTTTCCCGTCCTGCTCCAGCTCCTCGCACAGAGCCTGCACACGCGCGACTACCGCCGCCGAACCATTCTCCACCACATTGCCCTCGTCTCTGCGCTCCAGGGCCGCGGCAAGGCCGCTCGCTACTATCTCGCCTGCGTCTTGGAGTACATCAGCCGCCATGAGGGCGGCCGCTTTGCCAGTCTCGTCGATGCCCAGGACCTCGACGGGGAGACGGCGCTCGGCATCGTGGCCCGGGTGGGCAACGCAAGCATGGTCAAGATGCTCCTCGACGTCGGTGCACGCAAGGACATTGCCAACAACCTGCGCATCAAGCCCTCCGACTGGGGCATCGAGGCGCTCGATGACGACGATGCTGCGACGGCCGTTGCTGCCGTTGCTGCTGACAAGCGCGACCGGACAAACAGCAGTGCAAACGAGGTCGTGACGAGCCTGACGCAGCCTCCAAGGGCGCCCGTGCAGAAGAGCAAAGACGTGCTCGAGCAAATGACGACGGTGCTCTCGGACCTCGCCGACGTGTTTCAGAAGGAGCAAAAGGACAAGGACGAGGCCTTTGAGACGGCCCAGAAACACCTGCAGAGTGCCACGAGGGAGCTTGCGACGAGGCGGCGGCGCATCAACGTGGGCCAGGCCCAGGTCGTGGAGCGCGACGAGGCAAAGATGAGGCGCGAGAACCTGAGCAGGTGTCTGCGGGCCGAGATGGGCTACGAGACCGTCGACGAGAGCAGCGGGCAGCAGCAGCAGCAGCAGCAGCAGCAGCAGCAGCAGCAGACCCAAGAGGACGAGACCACACAGGTCCTCATCGCCCAGTGCTTGGCCTTTGAGACCGAGTCGCAATCGAAGGAGAAGAAGAAGGCGAGTGGAGAAGACAAGGCAGCAGGCGACATGAGCGTCGATGAGGATTCTCTCGCGCCTGCCGAGCGCTTCAAGGAGGAGGTGCCCTTTGAAGAAGGCTCGCAGGATGCCCTCGTCAAGCTCCGCTGGCTCAAGCGGTGGTACGAAAGTAGTGTCGAGGAGCTCCAGAGACGCATCCACGACCTCGAGGGCGCCAGTGCCACGAAGCTCAAGCAGTGTCGCAAGGTCGTCGCAATGTGCTGCAACGTGTCCGAGGACAAGGTCGAGGGCATGCTCGACGAGCTCGTCACCGCCATCGAGTCGATTGGCATGGAGGGCGTCGACCTGCCGAGACTGGCCGGATTCCTCTCCAAGGTCGGCAGGGGCGTGGGCGGCGCTGGAGGCGGCGAGGCCACCCCCTCGTCGACCCAGCGGCAGACACTTCCGACCTTACCGCCGGCGACGGCTCCACCGGCCAAGGCAGCGGTTGCCTAGACATTCCCCTCAGCATCTCTCTCTCCTTCTCTCCCTTTCTCTCTTGCTTTTCTTTAAACTGTACTACGTATGACGTTTCTCTTTCTCCCTTGTCCTCTCTCACGGTGGCTACCTGTCTATCTATTCTACTATTGTATGTTTCCGCACCTTGACTCTCCCCCTTCCTCACCGTGGATGTGGTTCGCAATGGAAGACAACAAATATAGGCGAGACTCGACTTTGAGCAAAGGGGGGAGATGAGAGGGCGTGTCTCATTAATGCGCGTCGGCGCTGCTGCACCGAAGACGCGACCGACGACGCGACCCGAGCATAATTAGACTAAAAGAGAAGGAAAGACGACGATCCTATTTGAGTGTGCCCCTTTCACGGACCCAACAACAACGTCAATGGCGGGGACGACAGGCAACGGAGCTCGAAGACGAGCGGGAGCGTCGTCGGCGGCGATGAGCCGCGCCGCGACGGCGGTGCTCTGCTCGATGCCCGTGCTCGTGGGGCTTGCGCTCGTCGACTGGTCTTCGCTGGGCCGCGCCTCGTCGCTCTGGACGTGGCTCATCACGCCGCGCTCGCAGCGGAGACCGCACAACGCCAAGAGCCTGCTCGCCCTGGCCGTCTGGGTGCAGGCCGCCCCCTTACCGATTGCGCACCTCGTGCTGCGCCACGCGGCCTGGTCGCGCCCGCTCCGCATCCTCCTCGCACTCGTCTCCATCGTGCTCCAGCTCCGCATCGCCTATACGCACTGCTTCGACATCGAGCTGCAGCCCGCCACGCCGCACGAGTCGGCCATCGCCGTCGAGTATGCCAACTTTGGACTCTCCATCGTCAGCCTCTACTCGTCGGCCAGGGTGCTCGAGTGGGCACTTGTGAAGCGATGCCGGCTCAACAGCGCCAGGGGCGCGTGGCGCGGCGGCGTTGTGCGGGGCATGGAGCCCGAGGGGCACATCACCGTCGATGACGGAGCGCAGGCCGCAACAGACGAAGCAAAAAATGCTGAGAAGGAGGCGGAGAAGAGGAAAGAAGAGAAGAAGAGAAAAGAGAAGAAGAAGAAAGAGAAGAAGGAGGAGGGCGAGGAGGAGGATGAGGATGAGGGTGACTTACCGTCGACATTTCCGGGCAGCCGCGTCCCGCTCGAGCTCGCCCTCTGCCTGTCCTTTCGCGGGCTCGGGTGGGCGTGGGGCTTGCAGTCGCCTGCGGGCCGACCGGCGCTGGTCGTCAGCGAGCAGATCCAGGCCCGCGATGGCAAGCCGCCCTCTGCCTCTGCCAGCTTGAGAAAGCGGCGGGCGATTACAAGGATGCTGCTCAACGGCCTCATGCTCTTGGCCATCCTCGACGTGTGCGACTCGAGCATCAAGAGCAAGCTCCTCGGCGCCCCAGACGGACCCCGTGGCGGCTCCATCTGGGCCTACCGTCGCGGACCGCTCGGTGGGGCGGGGCCCTATGTCATCAGCGTCATGTTTGCCCTCGTCGTCATCATTCCCATGCAGATTGGCTACAATCTCGCCATCGCCGTCCACCTGTGCATGAGCAGCGCCGACGACGCTGCTTCTATCTTGTGCAACTGGCATCCAAACTTGTACAGCAGACCGCACACAGCAACGTCGCTGCGTGCCTTTTGGACAACGCGATGGCATGCCATGTTCAGACGCTCCTTTCTCTTCTACGGCTACCGGCCCGTCTCGGCGCTGAGCCGTGCCCTCGGCCTTGGTCGCACATTCGAAGCCGCGCTGGCCACGCTCGCCGTCTTCTTTCTCTCGGGCATGCTTCACGAGGTCGGACAGGAGGGCATGGCCCACGGTCGTTTGGGTCACCTCGATGCGGGTCGGTATGGCTTCGGCGCAAACAACTTTGCTGCGACGAGATTCTTTCTCCTCCAGGGCGTCGGTTGCATCCTTGAGAGCCTATGGGATAGGGCAGAGGCGCAGACGGGCCCACTGGTCAAGGGAGCCAGAAAGAGAGCCGTCCTGGGCTGGCTATGGACCTTTGGCTACTTGACTGCCACTAGCACCATCATGACGGATGTGAGTTTTCGAAGGACGCTATTGCAGCAACAATGACCAGCTCATCTGTCTCTTCACCCAGGCCTGGTGTATCATGGGCACGGGCACGACGATGACGACGATGCGCCTTACTGCAAAGGCCGTTACGCTGCTCTCGAAAGGGATAGATTCTTTCGTGCTTTTTTAGACGATAGAAGATGTATTTTTACAACCCAATGCAAGCATCACCTTGCCTTTTTCAAAGATGGAGGGGGAATAGCGGCGTTGGCGGACCTTGCACGCGGTAAGACCAACAAATCTGAGCTCTCCGTATACCCTTGGGGGAAATCATGGGGCGGCGAGGCTTGGCCCCTTATAAAGGTTCCCTTTGATCTTCGCAAGAGGACCGCGCAAAAGAGGCACCGAACTTGATGAGATCCTCGTTTGCTGTTCTTGCTGCCGTGGCACTGGCCCTTGTGGCCAGTCGGGCCCGTCTCATCACCGCATACAGCGCACTCCCTCGTTTTCTCCTTCCCGCGCTCGACCTCGACTTTCTCGATCATCCTTGGCAGTCGCTGCGCATCCTGGTCCAGGTTCAGCTGACTGAATTCGTCTTCTCGCTCCTCATTCTCGTCCCACTCCTTTCCGAATCAACAACGGACAAAGCCGCGTCACACTACCGCTGGCGGCCCATCCTCCTCTTGCTCGCCACCATCTACACGGTCTTCTTCTTTGTACCGACGTCCTCTCTCGCCATACGACCCACTGATCCGCGGTCGTACCTTCCCCAACGAATGCTCCAGGTGCTACCGTCAGCCCTGCAGGAATTTCTCCCGCACATTGTCCTGGCCCGACGCCTCAACTACATCTGGCCTTTTACCCGATTTCTTGCGGTGCTGCACATGTACATGTGGGCCACCCAGCCGCGCAACACCTACCTGCCCAGCCCCGTCAAGTACGACGTCGAGTTTCGACTGCATGGCCTCGAGTGCCGTCCGATGCGGCTGAACAGCAAGACACGGCCGAACAAAGCGACCGGCTGCCAAGATGAGGTCCAGATGTACCCCAGGAGCACGCTCAGCCTCGCTTTTGAGTTGTACTGGCAGCGCCGAAACGTGGCCCTCAGCCAGCATGGTCCTCCTGCCTCTCCCGCAGGACTGACGGCGGTGGCTCTCAATGAGCATGTCAAGCGACAATCGACACAAGCGGACATCTTACAGATCAAGAGAGAGGCCGTTTTTAATCTCGCGTCCAAGGTCTTCGGCCATCTTGTCTTCATCGACTTCCTCGATTCGATTGCGGGGACGGAAAGCTGGGGTAAATTCGGACCCGGCGGTCAGGGCACCGATGCATACAGGGACTGGTGGTTTGGCCTAGGACCTTGGCTGAGTGAGTGAGCCCCGTCCGTCCCATGCCTCAAGTAGGAAGATGACGTAGAGCGTCCTCCAGTCGGCATGTCGACCATCACCCTGGCCATGGCTACGTGAGTGGTTGGCCTTTCGGGAAGAAGGTGATTGCCTCTGATCTGATCCAAGAGCTGTTCGCAGTCTCTCTATGCTCTACGTCGTCCTCACACTTGTAGCCGTCCTCGTCACTCCTTCGACCAACACCATTTTCGTGCTGGCAAACTGGTCCCCGACGTGGCTCAACAGGCCCTACATGGCAACGACGACGGGCGCCCTCTGGTCCAAGCATTGGCACAGCAACCTTCGCCCGATTCTCGTCTCGCTCGCCCACAAGCCGGCCCACGACCTCGCCTCGGTCTGGTATCCGCGTCTGGGCCGACCTGCTGCCCTTCTCGCCTCCTTCTTCCTCTCTGGCATGATCCACGAGATTGGCTTCTACCCCTCTGCTCGCTTCGTAGAAGTGCGAGACCAAAGGAAGACAGTCGGCTTTGGCGCTGGTGGCTTCGGCGCGACGAGGTTCTTTCTCTGGAGTGCCGTTGCAATCATTGCAGAGACGTGGTTCAAGGAGAACAAGGTTGAGCGTCGCCTGGCTCGGCTACTCTACGGTAGCAAAGACGTCGAGCTTCTCATCGAGAAGCCCTGGATGAGACAAACGGTCGCCCGTCTCTGGACTGGGACGTTCCTCCTGATCACCTTTCGCTCATTTGCCGATGTAGGTTGCCCCACTTTTTACCTTTCATCTGTGACGATATGGCTTACCCTTTTCGATGCACGATGCACGCTATTGCTCCAGGTGTGGATGTATCACGGAGCATGCCAGGGCGCGTGGTCGTTTCGTTGGTTTGCAAGGCTGTTTCGCAAGCTCGTCTCGCTTCACCACGGTGCTCCTCACGGCGAGACGTCTGCTCCCGAGGCCGCCTTCAACGCAGCCGCCGCTTGAAGATGACTTGCTATCATTATATTCGTACAGAGATATGTGTCACGCAGTCGTAAAGATAGAGTCCACTATTGATCGCTCTCCTCGTCCTCGTCCTCGTCGTCATCAGCCTCTGGCTCCTCTTCCGGCTCCTCCTCGACCTTGCTGACCGTCTTCCTCTTCTTCGTTGCCCTCGACCCATCACCCTCTCCTTTTTCCTCTGTGGCATCCGCCACACCGGCCACAATGTCCTTGAGAAAGTCGAATGTCTCATTTTCGTGGATTGCCCTCTTGCTGCAAGGATGGAACCTCAGACTCAGCTCTCCCGACGTGGGCAATTGCGATGCGGCGGAGAACTTACAGATGCTGCGAGGTCAGCTTTCTTGACCCCTTGTCACGCGCTTGCCGGACTGTCTCATCAACGATGCTCTGCATAAACATCTCCAGTGCCTTTGCTGTCACACACTCTTGGGCTCAGCTGTCCCGCACTCTCCAAAGAAGGGAACGCGCCATCTGACTCACAGACAACGACGGGTGTCGCCTGCGCCACTTTACCCACGTCCTCGTTGGTCTGCATGATCTTTTTGATGCGCGCAACGGGAAACTTGGACACGCTTGATCGTTTGCCCATCTTGTGCGCTCCCCTTCCTCTTGCTCTCTACGTGCGTGCTCTTTGTTTTGCGAGTGAGGAGCGACGAAGGCTGATCCTAGCTAGTCCTGCACCACCAGATCCCAGAGACGCGCCTCAAAACACGTGGAGGAGAGGATTCAGAAATTTCATTACGGTCGTAAGGCCCAGCCCAGCCTCGCCACTCTCAACTCTCGCTCACTCCAACAGAACCCCATCACCATGGCCATCGTCTCCCCGCAGCCGGTCCCGCCGGACCCGACGACGGGCAGTATGACCTCGTCCGTCTTGCCGCCAGGCAGCATTGCTCGCGCCCTCCCCGATCAGGTCCCCGAGAACGCGCCTGCGCACTGCCCTGGCACCGAGTCCGAAGACGCCGGCAAAGCTTCGGCCTGCGCTGGCTGCCCCAACCAGTCGACGTGTGCCTCGACGCCCAAGGGGCCCGACCCTGACCTGCCGCGAATTGCTGCACGGATGTCCAAGGTGCGGCGCAAGATCCTCATCATGTCTGGGAAAGGTGGCGTGGGCAAGAGCACCTTTACGGCCCAGCTTGGGTGGGCGTGCGCGCGGGACCGCAAGCAGCAGACGGCTATCATGGACATCGACATTTGCGGGCCCTCGATTCCGACGATCTTGGGCCTCGGAAACAACTCGATCCACGCCTCGGCTTCGGGCTGGTCGCCCGTCTATGTCAGCGACAACTTTTGTGCAATGAGCATCGGCTTCTTGCTTCCCAGCGCCACGAGCGCCGTCATCTGGAGAGGGCCGAAGAAGAATGGGCTCATCAAGCAATTCCTGCTCGATGTTGACTGGACCGGCGGGCTCGAAGAGGAGGAGGAGGAAGAGCAACAAAAGCAGGAAGAGAACAAGCATGGAGAGCAGGTAGAGGGGAATAGGCAAGGGTCTGTGTTGGACTACATGCTCATCGATACGCCACCGGGCACGTCGGACGAGCACCTCTCCATCGTTTCTCTTTTGCGCGACTCGGGCGGACTGGACGGCGCGGTGCTCCTGACAACGCCGCAAGAGGTGTCTCTCCAGGACGTCCGCAAGGAGATTTCCTTCTGCAGAAAGGTCGGCGTCCCAATTTTGGGCGTCGTCGAGAACATGGCTGGGTTCGTCTGTCCTGCCTGTCATGGACGCAGCGACATCTTTTACCCGAGCACTGGCGGAGCAAAGGCTCTGTGCGAGGAGCTTAACTTGCGCTTCTTGGGAAGCGTCCCACTTGATCCGAGAATCGGGAGGTGCTGCGACACGGGCGAGAGCTTTGTCGACGAGTTCCCAGAGAGCCCAGCGAGCGTGGCGTACATGGACGTCATCAACCGTGAGTTGCTCTCATTCATTTCTTTTTGCAACCTCATCTGGGCCTGGCTGACAACTCTGGAAACAACAGAGATTAAAGAGATGTGTCCGTAAAAGCATTGGGCCGTGTTGCATTCAAAATTGTACAATAGCTATCATTCGCCAATTTCATGTAGAAGCCATCTTTCTCTCAACCTTGGCCCTCCTGTATGCCACCTTATCGAGCCTGTCCATCGCACGCTCCCTGATCGCTGCCTCGTCGTCGCCCTTCTCTCTCTTTTCGACGCTGCACAGGATATCCGTTAGGATTGCCATCTCCTCTTCTCGCTCCTCTTGTTGCTCTCCGGCGATGTCCAAGGCTTTGTCGATGAAATCCACCCGCCTGTCCCAGAAGTGGGTGCGAATGACGAATAGGCCGTTGCCATAAGAGTCGGACGAAGCAAGGCCGATGAGGGTTTCTCTGAGCCGCATCATCGTTGTCCAGAACGCGGCCTTCTGTGTTACACTGGCCCTCGAAAGACTCTTTTGCGCTCGATAAGCGGAAGAGGACTGACTGAGCAGTCGCCAATACATGAGGGCTAGCTCTTCCTTGGCTTCTCTGCGGATCCAGCAATTGCGTTCGATGTCGACGTCGAAGACGGATCGATTGATGAGGTGTAGAGCGCGGTCGAACTCAGCAATACTGACCACGCTAAGCTTGGGTCCATTGGCGAGAAGAAGGGAGCAGAGGGATTGCACGAGATGTATCATGGTGAAGCGCTGCATCCTTCTCGTTCTCAGACAGCCGCGTGTGAGCCGTTGCTCTGCAGCCATCGCCGTACTTGCTGTCGAGAGTCTGGGCTGGGAGGCAGAGCTGACCACGCGCTCGAGGTACGAGACGGCGCGTCGATGCTCTCCTCTTATCAACAGCAGTCTCGTGGTTACCATGTCGACTCTCGCCTTGGCCCACTCCTCTTCACGCAAAGAGCGGTCGTCGTCTTCCTCACTCCCTTCACTCCGTGAACGCAATTCTACTTCGACTTGGGTGAGCAATCTGACGATCCTCGTGACGCGTTGCAGCTGGCTCTGGATGATCGACTGGGTTTCGGCTCTTATGCGAGGGCGTCTCGATGTCGATGCGGACGCGGCCAGAGATGAATATTGTTGAAGGAGCGAGGAGGCTACCTTGAGCTCAACGTCGAGCATGGCATGCATCGCCCGGATAGTCCACCATGCCTCCTTCCCCCTTATCTCCCTGACCGTGCCCCTATGTTCTTCTTGTGAAGGAAGCCGGACGCTGGCTATTGGCAGGGACCTGCTGCTTTGTCCGAGTCGCAGGCGCTTGACAATCTCCCGCTCATATATGCGACGGACAAACGCGACATTGGCAGCGGCAACGCTCACTGTGTTCTCAAGCACTGTCCCCTCCCGTGGGTCCTTTCCACTCCCTTCACTCTTGATTGAAGGCTCTATGCCGTGTGCTTCCAGATCGACCAACGACTCAGATGGGACTGCGCGGCTGGAAAGCGCTCGGATCGCCCTGGCGACCCATTCAGCCGAGACAGTGCCTCGAGGCGGCGTGGCCGACGACGCGAGTCGATAGAGGCGCATGATGGTCGATCTCAGGCGTCTTTGCTCACGGGAGGCGTTACGGCGGGCATTGCTCTGAGGCGCGACTGCTTCAGGCCTGCGGACCAAGGGCGAGTGCGAATGCAACGCTGCTCGAAGCATGGCGATGGAGAATTCTTCTGCCCGTGCAGCTGCAGCCTCTGTCCCATGATCCGGCTGCGTCGGGTGGGGCGAAGAAGGTAGATTCAAGATGAGGTGGCGAATCCTGGTGCACAGCTCCTTGGGCAGGCCTCTGCACTGGTCCGCATTAATGAAAGATTGTTGGAGTAGGGGAAGAAGCCGGTTAGGGTCGCTGTCGATGAGATCATGGCGTAGGTGAAAGAATCGTTGAAGGAGCTCGTGGCAGGTCCGTGGAGCGCCCCGTCTCGTCGCTTTCTCGAGAAGCAACCCCAGCAGGTCAAATCTGCCCGCAGAATCTGCCAACCGCAAGGCCTGGTCGAACACGTCATCGGAAATGATCTCGGCGCAGAGAGCGTCGTTGCAACTGTCCAGGCCCCCTCCCTTCTTCCATGCACTTGCGGGCAGCCGGGCCAGCTGCAGGATCTGCCACGATACGAGTCGGCTGTAAAGCGTGGACGTCGGACTGCTTCTTGCCTGTCCCTTCTTGGCAACGTATACCGCCGGGCCCTCGTGATCCAAGGTCCAGGACAGGAGCCGAAATAAGACGTCCGAGCTCTGCAGCCCTCTCGACGACGAGGCTGAGGAAGTCGAAGACAAGCTGCTGTGCTCTTCGGTCGTGTTGCAATTCCACTGGGCCGTTCTGGTTTCAAGCTCCATCGCCAGGGTCCGGAGCTCGATCCGGTCGAGGTCGACGTTGTAACCCAGCGCCAATAGGTCCGCCTTGTCGTCGGCCAGGCTCCACGAGGCAATCTCCTCCTCCGACGCCCTTTCCTTTCCTTTGACATTTACAGCGACCTGGTCGATCCCGACGGCTTTAGCCTCTCTACGGTCCTTTCCAGATGCCTCGACTCCTTGGTCGTCGGCGTCATGCTCGACCAAGGCGGGCCACTTGTTGGCGAATTCGACGCGGGAAAAGAAAGAGCGGGGAATGCGATTTGGGTATTGTCTTTCGTGCAACAGCTGTTCGTGCTGCAAATCTGGGTGCGAAGAGATGCAGGCAGCTTCTGGCGAGTACTGCAGCGCAGAGAGATGTCGCAGTGGGGAGTTCTTGCCTCGAGGACGCAGAGGAAGAGCTTCACCTGGCTGCAAGAGCTTCAGTCGACTCCTCATACTTCTCTTGCTGTGTCTCGCTCTCTTTCGTGAACCTGTCGAGAGGCAAGACAAGCCCCCCGATCAGACTCGCATCCTCGCCCTCTTGGATCAGACCTTTGATGGGCTTCAGAAGGCTCTATCGCGCCCGCGAGAAGGAAGACCTTTGCGCGTAGCCAATCCACGTGGAAATTTCGCAACCTCCATTTGCATCTTCGACGAGTCTTCTCGACAACGGACGACGCACGACCAGACATCGCCAAGGGGAAAAGAACGCCATGTCGCTCTTCAAATCCTTTTCGCCGCAGAAGGGCGACATCTCGTCGTCGACAGCCGTCAAGTCGTCGGTGCAGAGGGGCATGCGGACGAAGCTCCTGGAGCAGTACCCGAGTCTGGCAAAGGACGATGGCGTGCTCCTCGAATCGATCTGGCCAAAGAAGCAGGGCATCACTTTGGTCAAGTTCAGGTGCGCTTCTCCCTTCTTTCTCCTTCTCTGTGCTCTACACCTTGGCTTTGAAACTGACGTGAAAGCGCCTGACAGTCGCGAGCACGTCTCGTTCCTTGTCTACAAGGGCGAAGCGCTCTTCTTCCAGCACTTTGACGGTCCTTACCTCCCCACGCTCCACCTTCTTCACAAGTGTGAGCTCTTCCCTTCATCTCTTTACTCTAACCAGCCTGACCATGGAACTTTTCGAGAGCAGATCCCTTCCTTATGCCGCAGATTCAGGTCGACAGAGGTGCCATCAAATTCCTTCTCTCGGGCGCAAACATCATGGCGCCTGGTCTCTTGACAGCCGGAGGAAGATTACCACCAGACGAGGAGGCACTGCCTGCGGGCACAGCGGTGGCCGTCATGGCACAGGACAAGGAGAGTGCGCTCAGCATCGGCGTGCTCAAAGAAGGGACACAAGAGATCCGGAAAAAGGGGAAAGGCATCGTGGTGGACAACCTTCACTGTCTTGGTGGTGAGTCTTCTTTATGCCATATCAAGATGCTGCTCTGAGCTGAAATTCTGATGTTGCGCAACAGACGACTTGTGGCTCGCATGCGCAAAAGAGGCTTTCAAAGGACGATAGTAATTTAAACCCTGTAGCGCTTGGTGCTGCCCTTTTCAAAGAGAAACCGGACAATGTACACTTGCCCCACGGCCACGGCCACCATGACCAATGACTCGATGATGCTGTACCAGAAGATCTTTGATCTGAGCAGAAGAGACAGTTGGTCAGTTATGATTCCCGGGCACATCACAAGGGACACGTGTGTGGCTACTCACTGGGTCCCTTTGACGAGGGCAAAGCCTCTGTTCTCCCATGTGCGAAAGTATCGTTGGGTCCGTACGATCTGCGTCAGCTTGGAGCCGACCTTTGTGATGGACTCTTCGAGCGGCGCAGACGAGGCCGAGAGCAGCGCTGCCTGCGCCAGTGGCAGATCCAATCGAGGTTCCGACTCGACGGTGATGTCAAAGTCGATCTGTCAATTGTTGCAATCAGCTACTTTTCCCAATAGAGCCACCAAATGCGCGAGACAAAGAAAGTCACCATCTTGTCGGCAAAGCTGCTCATGTCGTTGTCAAAGCAGAAGCTGTACTCTCCCACACGGTTGCCAGTAAAGATGATGTCGAGCTGCCGCTCGTTTTGGCCCTCGATGATGACACGGCCATCGGGCTCGTGGACCTCGTAGTGAATGTCAAAGGAACCGCCAGACTGCACGGCAAAGTAGAAGCCGACTTTTTCGCCGGACTTGTCCACCCAGGCGTAGAAGCACGACTTTTCGTGCGGCGCAAGCATCGTCGTCAACGCTGCGCCCGAGGCTGGTGTCGCGCAGAGAAGTGGGAGCAGCAGCGCCGTCCCGAGGGCCAGCAGCAGGCTGGCAAGTGGTCGCACAATCATCCTTGAACCTTCTCCCTCCCCCTTGCCTGTATTGCTATCGGCGGCTGTTCTGAGTCGTACTATGCCGAAGTCGTGAAGGTAATCGTAATCGTTGACCTGACCTTGAAATGGAAGCCTGTCCAGTGCAGTCAAGTCCAGTCCTTGCTTTGATTTTGAGGTCGTGCGACGACGAGAAGGCGCTTGCTGTAAAAGGAGACAGCCAAAGCTAATAAAATGCTATCCTTCCGACACGTGGAATATCGACTTCAGAAGGAATTAAGACTCGTTCGGACCAACACCTCCCGAACATTAGGCCTCGCAAGCAGCATGACACACGTCCGTGAGGTACGCGAGGGCGACCTAGCGACCATCGCATCGCACTGCGCAGAGGCGCGATACCCTCTCAATGAACAGATGCTGCGGCGGATGATCCTCCACCCGCAGACGCGCTATCTCTGCCTGGTTGACGACGAGGACGACGAGCGCATCCTCTGCTCGTGCGTCTTGACCTCCGTCGGCGGGCGTGCCCTCTATCTGGCCATGTTTGTCACTCCTTCCCAGCACCGTCGTCGTGGCTATGGTGTGGCACTCATTCGGTGGCTCCTAGCGGATGTGCAGCAATCCAACGACAGCGTGGACCGCGTCTTCCTTGGTGCCTCTCCGATGAGCAAGGCAATCTTCGAGCGTGAGGGCTTCGTGCCGGAAGAAGGAAGTTGCAACAAGCTCTCGATGCCGGGTACAGTTGCGCCTGATGCTCGAGAGGGCTTCCTTTCGACGAGGCTAGACCAGCTTCCGGATCCGGTGCAATGCCAGCTGGCCGACATGTGCGACCAAGGAGGCAGGCTTCAGCGATGGTCCCTATACGCCTCGATCCTGGCCGAAGCCACCGTCCACATTCTCTTTGACCAAACGACAGAGAGACAGGACAAAGTGGTTGCCTGGCTAGCCACACGCCCCGATGGGAAAGAGAGAACAACGCTTGGGCCTCTGATGGCGTATGACGTCGATGTAGCAAGCCGTCTTGTCGGCATGGTGGTCAGGCCCCTCACCCGGAACGGTGGCCCCGTGCAGACGGTTGACGCATTCACCGATCCGAGAAGCAATCGGAAGAGCCAGCTGCAGGAGTCGCTTCTTTCACGGGGCTGGCAACTTCAAAAGGGCTTTCCCTTAATGACACACCGTCTCGCACGAGACAAAGGCGAGGGAGTAAATACGGCAGCTGCCCCGGGGCTTGCACTGCACCTTATGCACCCTGTTTGTGGCGTGCTCTGACCTCGGCGTACAAGGTACCTCGATCAACAGCCCCTTCAGCCCAAAGCAAATTGACAGACCGAGCTCTTGCCGATGGACGTCTCGAGTTGAGATCCAAGGCGCTGGCACCACTCGTTGTTTACGCAGGGCCCATGTCGCCATCGACTTCGCTCTCGTGCCGCTGAGCAAGATCCGTGTGCGCCACCGGAACGGGCCAAACAAGCAGCTCGAGCAAGCATTAATTTTCCAGCTTGGGCAGCTCAAAGCACCAGCTCTCATTCATTGCGACTGGCCTCTTGCTGAGGAAGAGACCTCACTGTGGATCTTCGGCATCGCCTCTATCTTTCTCTCTTTCTTTCTTCTCTGTGGCGCATCAGCTGCTAAAGTACCACGAACATGGGAAACGGATAAACAGGCCTGTAAACGCTATCCAGCAGCGTCACGACGAGCCCCGAACACTCTGACGCCTGAGAATGGCGGCCTCGGGACGCCCACCTTATCTGTACCTGGTCTCCCCTGAAGCACCGCAAGGGTCCCTCGCCCATCAAGGTTCGCCAGGTAGCTTTAAAAAGCGATGAATACACGTCTCACTTCTTCATCCTCCCTCACTCCCTCGTCTCAATCTTCCCTCGCATTACATCCCCCTCCTCTCTCGTTGAAAGGCAGGTCCTTCAGACGGAGAGTCAACTCTACCAAACTCAGCACGCCATATCGACCACACGTCCACTCGGCTACTCGATGAGACTCTTCAACCTCTTGATGGCTCTGTCCGTCGTTGCCGTCACCTCGTGCGGCCTTGCAGCAGCTAGCCACGCCAAGTGCGTCGCTATCGTGATGAGAGCAGACAGGCATTTCCGTGAGTCGATCAGAAATTTGTTCGGCGGCATGTCTGAAAATCATGACATATATCCCCAGTCCTCGTCGGTGCTCACAAAACTGGAGAACAAGACAAGGGCCTTATTTTCCCCCGAGGATCTATAAAGAGAAAGAAGAACAAGAACGAGGAGAAGAACAAAAAGGAATCGAAGAGCGAGAAAGACTACAAAAGCGAGAGCGAGAACGAGAACGAGAACGAGAACGAGAACGAGAACGAGAACGAGAACGAGAACGAGAACGAGAACGAGAGTGAGAGCGAGAGCGAGAGCTCCGGAGTTATGGAGAGCGCGCGGCGTTGCGCCAGACGAGAGTTGAAGGAAGAGAGTAGGTTCTACCCTCCTCATTGCTTCCAATTTCTTCTTGACATGGTGCTGAATCATAGCCCTCAAAGCTGGCTACAAAGCCAAGGCCGTTCGTCTCGGGGGGCCCTTCAAGACCGAAGGTGGGACCGTAAAGGCAGGCAAGAAGGGAGAACCCTCAGGAATAGATCACCTGACCGCTTACCTCTTCCGTCTCGATGACTTTGAAACTGAACCGATTAGGGCAAAGGACCTACGCAAGGTCGTGTGGGTCGACCAGAGCGCCGTCAGAGGCCAGCTCTCTTCCCGCAAGGAGATGCTTCGCCTCTTTGAACAGGCCGAAAAACACTTGAGAAAACTTGACTTTGACTCCATGTGGGATTCAATGCCTGCATTGAGCCTTGTGGAGACTGCCTCGCAGCATTCATAGATTGCTTACAGTGACAGGCCATCTGTTTGATAGTAGAATGTAAGGCGTGAAGAAGTAAATGGCCTGGTTTACTCATGGCAAGTCTGGTGTTGAAAACCTCTCGTCGTCAATGCTGGTGTGGAAGCTTGCCTGTGAGACAGGGAAGGTGCCCTAGGCCATATTTCTCCCTCCCACCCTGCCCTTTCTCTTAACAGTAAGCGTCTTCGGCTCCTACGACCACACTCTACCATTCAACGTTGCCCCAGCGCTCATGAGTGGAGTGGAGCCAGAAATTACTCACGTGGCGCGTCAAAGCGGGCCTCAGCAGCCCTCCCCCCTTGTCCTTTGGCCTCCGCTCTCGCTCCACTCTTGGCAAGCAACGACAGCGACGAAATGTCTTCGTCGTCAAGAGCCCAGGAGGAAGGCAAGGGATCCGAGTCGATCGACCCCTTTCAGATTGACGAGGAGGAAGCGCGCCAAGAGGGACAAGGAGAGACAAAAGGGGAGGCGGCATCAGCTGCACCAGCACCAGCAGCACAGCCAACAGGGACTGAGGGGGCAGTCGAGACAACGGATGCTTCAAGGGAGGAGCAGCTCAGGACTGCACAGCTGGGAGAGACCGGCGCAGAGTCGGGCGGTGCTGCCTACCTCGACGAGGGAGGCTGGGGTGGCGAGACGTCGGCGATTCCAGCTCCAGTCTCGAGCGCAAAGCAGGGGCCAGCATCGACGATGACGGAGCGGGGTGCTCAGACGTCGTCGCTACAAGTAAGTGGATAAAGATGCTGAGCGTCTTTTCGCAGCGTATTGTGGTGCTCACTGCGTGCTTGAAGTCGTCCGCCTTCCCTGACGCAGGCACTGCGCCCGAGATCCCTGACGAGCCTGTTGCAGTGAGTTTCGTGCGAGCTTCGTCACACAATGCTGGTTCTATATGTGCTGATCACTGGCTATCAAAAGATCATCGATGCCCAAAAGACGTCGGATGGTGTCGGTGCGGGGACCTTTATCGCATATTTGATTCGTTGCGGGGTGAGTGGGAGTCTAGCTAGGGGCTAATACCAATGGACAAAGGCAGAGGAGGCTGACGCTGGTGACTGCGCAGTCGCTCTCGTCAAAGAGACGATACAGCGAGTTTGCATCGCTGCGGGACGCTCTCGTTGCCCTGCACCCGACCGTTATTGTGCCCCCGATTCCGCAGAAGCACAGCCTGAGCGACTATGCCGCCAAGCAGTCTAGGGCCAAGGAGGACGCGACCATCATTGCACGGAGGAGGCGAATGCTCCAGGTCTTCCTCAACAGGGTCAAGGACCACGAGAGACTGGGCAAGAGTGTCGTGTTCCGGCGCTTCCTCGATGGACGGTGGAGCTGGCACGAGATTACAAACAGCCCGCCGCTGTCGACGCTGCCCAAGTCGAACCTCCGAGCGCCTGCGCAGGACCCTTCGTCTCCGCACGCCTCGCCGGCCTATCTCGCCCTCCCCATCCCACCCAACAGCACTTCGACGCCCCTGAGGAACCCCAACCAGCGCTTCCTCGACAGCGAGGGCTTCACGGAGCGCTTCAAGAACCACATCCAGACGAGCCTCGATAAGACAAACCGGAGAGTGGTGCGGCGGTGGGGCGAGGCGGCGAGCGACTATGCCGAGCTGGGTGCCGTGCTCAACGTCTTTAGCCTGAGCGAGAGTGGTCCGCTGGCCACAGCCATTGAAAAGACGGGCTTGGCAGCCGATTCAACGTTTATGGCCATTGGGAGCATGGTACGTTGAATGTCTGGCCTTTGCTCCTGCATTTTTGGCTCGCCGCTCACGCCTCTCATCTGACAGCTTCAAGAATGGGAGACTCTCTTCACGGAGCCACTCAACGAATACTCGCAATTTGGCTCAATCTTACAGAAGCTCCTCAAGTGGCGCCACCTCAAGCACCTTCAGTTCGAGCTGGCCGAGGACGCGCTGGAAGCCAAACGGATGCAGCTCGAGGAGCTGGAGCGAATCGAGATGGAGGCCAACCGGCTCAACTCTGCCCTCGAGAGCGGCGGACGCGGTCTCGTCGCTGACAATCACACGGGCATCGGCAACCAGACGCAGCCGGCGCTCGGCCGGGATGGCGTCTGGGACAGCGTCAACAGCCGGAGCCATACGATGCGCAAGAGCTTGTATGGCTCAGCGGCCGAGAACAACGAGCCATCGCCACCAGCATCGACGTCGATGAGTCCTAACCAAAAGGCAGCATCGACGCTGGGCGACAGCGAGGAGTGGACGGACCCCAGCGTGAATGGAAGCCCGTCGAGCTCGAGGCCGCAGAGCCCGCCGACGGCGACCAATGGCGGGAGTGCATTCAGCGGTCCCAACAGCCGCATCGGCAGCGCTTCTCAGAGCCGTGGAGGCGCGTTCGGCGCCGCGGCCAGCAGCCTGGGCCGCGGCTCGTTACATGGACGCAGGGGCACGAGCATGGGGGGCAGTGCCGGCGGTGCTCGCGGCTCTGGCGCAGCGGGCGGCGGGCTTGGGCATGGATCTGGAGGCGGCGGCAGCAGTGGCGGTGGCTTGCTCGGTGCGCTCAGCCAGACATTCCACAGCGTCATGGACGTCGATCCCGAGGCGACTCGGCGGAACACCATCTCCCGGCTCAAGGACCAGTGCGCCCAGCTGGAAGAAGCCCTCAAGCTCACTGCAGGCGATCTCAAATACGCCACCCAGGCCATCCAGGCGGACCTGGACCGGTTCCAGCGGCAAAAGGTGGCCGATTTTAGAGACATGGCATTGCAATTTGCAAAGCTTCACCGCGAGTTCTGCAGGGTCAACCTCGAGAGCTGGAAAGAGGCAAAGGAGGAAATCGACCGCATCGAAGACGATCATGGCGTAGCTGTCGGCGCGGCCAACACGCGGCCGGACGCCATGCCCGAGAGCAGCCTGGCGCGGGCCCAAGCAAAGAGGGGGGCCTGATGCGATCATATGTATGCTCTTGCTGATGGATGGAATGTGTCCTTATCTGTTCATTGTCTGCCCTCTTTCTTTCTTTCTCTCCTTCTCCTTTTCTCCCGATGTTTTACCTGCCTTTGGCTGTTTTTCAAAGGTGAGCACTAAGGAAAGAGAAGAATGGGAAAGAACAAACATGCATTCGGGTCAGGCTGCCTGCTGAGCCAGCCGTCTGCTCCTGGCACGCAGGGCGAGGTACAAGAAGGTAAAGAGAGCCTCGACGCGCTGCTTGACGACCATCGTTGTCCCGTGCGACACGAGGCCCTTGAGCAGCTGCGACTCGAGACCTTGGTAGAGGCCTTTTATGCCGTTTCTGCGCATCGTTTTGCGCACGACGTCGGCTAGGTTCCGGTACACCTTTCGGCCCGACGGGCTGCGCCATTGCAGGCGCGTCTTGCTGAGCATGAGGGGGAACAGGATCGCCGTCGACGTGGCATTTCCCGATGCGTTGACGAGGAACGTCTGCCAGGACGAGGGGGAGTCGCGCGACGCGCGCGGGAGGAAGGCCTGCGAGATCAGTGAGGTGCTGTAGAACGTGAGGGCAGGCGCGATGCTGAGCAGCACGGCCGTCTCATAACCCGACCAGAGCCCTGTTAGCAAAAGGAGCCATTGTAGCAGTCAGCAAATGGAACAGGACCTCAACGGGACTGGCTCCTGCTCACCTGCGACGCCTTTCTCTTCGACAATCTGCTTGAGCGTCTCGACGATCCCCGGCCCGTCGCCGTATTCGCCCTCTTCGTCGCTGTCACTGTCATTGTCGCGCTTCTCCACCTCCTTTTCCTTGCCCTTGGCATTGGTGCCCTCCTTCTCCTTGGCCGTCGCGCTCGTCTGGTGCCGGACGGTGACGTTGCTGAGCGGCGTGGTAAAGAAGCGCGAGGCAATGCCCGCGAGCATGCCCACGGCCAGGTCCTCGGCCGCGCTCAGGGTAATGGCCGCCGTCGCCGACTTCTCACCTCGAGACGTCGGCGCCGCGGCCTGTCGGGCCGACTTGCGCGCAAGAACCTTTTCGATGAGAAAGCCTCGAAAGTAAAAGAAGAAAAAGTTGGACAGCGTGTTGCTCATCGAGTCAGCGGCCCAGCCCTGGTAGAGGCCGCCGACGCCCTTTGTCCGCACGATTTCCGACAGCGCGCCATAGATGCCGGGCTTTCCCTTGCCACTGCCAGACGACGACGAGGACGACGAGGACTGGGTCTGGAGGCGCGTCGAGAGGAGGTCCAGGGGGTATACGATGGTGTTGGACACGACAGACCCCGCAGCGCCTGCCGTGGCCTGGGCAAAGGGCGGCTAAGATTGCAACGACGACAGCATCAGCCATCCACTGTCTGCTTGTGCTTCAGACTGCCAACGCCAGTACTCACGAGATCAGACTCGGACGACATGGGGATGTAGGCCGGCGAGGTGAGCGAATGCGGATGGCGGTGGAGGCGATCCGGCACGGACCGCACAAGGGTCACCGGTGGAGAGAGAGACGCACGCGCCAATAACTTTCTGTGTCACGTGTCGAAGAATGTCGCTCTCACGCAAATTTGAGCCTCTGCAGAGAAGAAACGGACTTCGACAATTTTTTGTCTTCCACCATCACCGCATCATCCTTTCCCTCTTCGGTGGAGTGGAGAAGTGCAACGAAGCTGAGGTTCTAGGGGGTGCTCCACAGCGAGCGACGCGATTTCTCTTGGAAGGGAAGACGTTTCGGACGGAGGAGAAGAGGGGAGTATCTGAGAGAAAGAGACACCTGCTGCCTATTCATCACGCTGTCCAATTACACCCATGGACAGTCGGCTGAGGGAAACGTAGCAAAGATTGAGCAACCCAATAGGGTCCTGCGCTTCATTACATATTGAGGAGCCGCCTAATCACAGCACAATCCACGCTGGGCTTCTTAAGAAGGGGTGCATACATGCCAGCTCTTTTTGTCGATTTCGTCGTTTCATTTTAATACATTGGTAGAGAATTCTCGTTGTTCACTCATCGGCAATCTTGATTGTCATCTTGCCCGTGTTCTGGCCCGTCAAGAGGCCATGAAGAGCCGCAGGGACGTGCTCGACGCCCTCTTCGGGGAACTTGTAGATGCTGATGGCACAAGAGAAGGAGAAAAGGGTCAGCCTAGATGAACGCAGCTGGAGCAAGCACGCGGAATACCGACCTCGTCTTGACCTTGCCCTCCACGACGGCCTTTCCCAGCTCGGCAACGGCCTTGCCAATACCCTCCTGGGACGTGTAGGGAGGCATGACGATGAAGCCCTTGACTGTGAGGACAGAACGAAGGATCATCGTGTGGTTCTTGAGGGCGTACACCTGACTCTTGTCGCCTCCGATGCTCTGGTAGCCCGAGATGGCACCGCAGACGCTGATGCGGCCCTGCTTGGCCATGCACACCAGCGCAGCGTCGAGGACGAGGCCTCCGACATTGTCGAAGAAGACATCGACCTTTCGCTCGGTGGCCTTGATGAGATCCTCCTCGAAGCTGGGAGCGCCATAGTCGAGGCAGACGTCGGCTCCGTTGTCCACGACAGATTGGCACTTGCTCTTGGAGGCCACGCCAATGATCTTGGATGCACCGGCGGCCTTGGCGAGTTGGACGACCTGATGAATACGTGTATGCATCGATCAGCCCACAGAGATGGCTGAGCAAGACGAAACTGGCACTCACAATGGAACCAGTTGCACCAGCTGCACCGCTGACCAGCACGACCTCGCCCTTCTTCATGCCGACATTGTTGAAGAGACCGATGTGGGCGGCCAGACCGGGTGCACCCAGCGCAGAGAGGTGCTGGAGGCCGATCTGCTCATTGTAAGGCCGAAGAGCGGTGGCATCGGCGAGAGCATATTGCGACCACGACAGAAGTCCGACGACCTTGCTTCCCACGGGATGCGTGCTCGGCGTGGACGTCGCGGCAACAACGCCGATTCCGTATGCCCAAACCGGCTGTTGAGTGGGTCATCTCGGTCAGTCGTTGTGAAGCAAGGCTTAAGGGAAGAGAAGGCAAGTGACTCACGGTGCCGAGGGGGTGAGGCGCTCGGTAGCTCGGCTCATCCGAGAGAGACGGCCTGATGGCCGGTTCAAGGCCCAGGGTGAGAACCTTGACGAGGACCTTTCCGTCGGGTACCGTCGTTTCAACTGGCGACTCCTTGAGGGAGAACGTCTTGTCGGAGATGGGCCCCTTAACGTACTCGTTGAGGATCCACTCCTTGTTCGTCTTGGGAAGCTGCGTCGTTGCCATGATGGGTTGTATTGATTCCAGTGGTCGATGTGTGGCAAGGACGGGTCGATCGACTGGCCGGCTTTCTTCTTATACGGAGGACTGGACCCCACCGCGCCACTTCTCGCAGCCGTGGAGAAACCTGCCTCGGCCCTCTCTCTTTTCCTCCCTCTCTCTCTGCCCCTCCACCCAAAATAAAAAGAAGAAATGGCAGACAAGGGTAGTCCGGCTCGACAGCGCATCCGAATTCCGAGCGTGGACCAAGACGCGAAGAAGTTGGGTTTACCGGAAAAACTGGCCCGTCAAAGAAGAAAGTGTGCTACAGCCAGCCAGCCACTCCGGCGTCTCTCCTGTTTCATCTCGAATTTGGCTTTCTAGCTGCAGCTGCTCCTACGTCCGTAAGCTCGGCTGTGGAAGTGCACCTGCCATTCGGACGTAGTCGAGGCTGTCAGACAGGGCTTGTCATCTCCGCGGAAGACGTGGAGCGAGAGGGGAATGGAGCGGCGATAGGAGATTCTTCTTGATCGGAGCCACATTAGGGTAGTAGTGTGGTGGACGAGGCGAGGGAGAAAGCTCGAGGAAGCCGACAGGGCGGAAGGGGAGGAGAATATGGCAGAAGGGGTGACGCCGCCCTCGGCCCTCGTCGATTTTGTCGCGGGCACCGTGGCAGGCATCGCCAGCCTCGTGGCCGGCCATCCCTTCGACACGGTCAAGACGCGACTCCAGGCCCAAGCCCAAGAGACGAAGGGCTCAAGTGCAAGACCCTCGGCTCCGACGACGTCAACGACCCCGCTGCTGCTGCAGAATGGCGTCGCTGATGGGCGGCGATATCGCTCCGCGCTGGATGCGCTGCGGACCATCGTCAGGGAGGAGAGCGTGACGGGCCTGTTCAAGGGCATCACCTCGCCCATGCTCGGCGTGGCCGCCATGAATGCATCCGTCTTTGGCGTCTATGGGATAGCACTCCGCTTTCTGGAGAGCCGCGAGCCGACGATGAAGGAGCCAACGAGCTTGATGCACATCTTTCTTGCCGGGTGCGCGAGCGGCGTCGTCACAGCGTGAGTCCTTCGCACCATCACCGAGGCTAGGTGCAAAGAAGGCTGACGGTGATTCTGTCTGGATCAGCCTCATCACATCTCCAATTGACCTCATCAAGATCCGGCAGCAGCTCTCTTTCCCTGCCTCAGGGGCTACTCCGTCTACAGCAGCCTCTGTTGTCCAGAGACCGCCGACTGCCGAGCCTCGGACAATCGATGTCGTGCGCGACATCTGGAAGAAAGGAGGTCTTCGAGGCCTCTATCGCGGCTTTGGCTGCACCTGCATCCGAGATGTGAGTCCTCTATGGGCAGTGTCAAACAAAGAGTCGCTTCACTGACCTATCTGCGATGCAACAGCTCGGCTACGTAGGTCATCGCTCACGTCTCGTTCTTCCGCGTTCGCTTTGTCCTGATTCCACTCTCCCTTTCTTACTCTTGCACAGGGCCCTTACTTTCTCGTAAGTCTGTTCAGGCGCATGACTGGCTTCCAGCGGCTGAACCCAGGCGCACGCAGGCATACGAAGTCTTCAATCGAGCCTTACTTTCCCTTCACGACGGCCGAGACGGCCAACCTCGTAGGCTGACCAGCCTGGAGCTGGCCCTCTCGGGAGGGTTAGCGGGCCTTGTCGGCTGGCTATCGACCTTTGGCGCTGATGTCGTCAAGACGCGTGTTCAGGCAACTGACGCGCCTCCGTCGTCTTGGTCATCGTCGCTGTGGCCGCCGAAGAGCGCCTTTGCCCGTGCAGCCGCGCAGACGTATCGCGAAGGCGGATCTAAGGCCTTTCTTGCCGGCGTTGGACCTACGATTGTCCGGTGAGCAGAGCAGAGCCAAATGCTTGTCGTTACGCTCCAGACTGACGAGGTTGCCCAGGGCGTTGCCGGTGAATGCGGTCCTGGTGAGTTGTCGCCATTCGCCTTCCTCTCTGAATTTGACTGGCTGACGGCTGTCGTTTCCTTGGCGGCTCCAGTTCATCACCTTTGAATCGACGAGAGACGCCTTACAGAAGTGGGGCTTATAGACTGTCTCCTGTATATGGTGTACTGATAGAAAGAGCAATAGATACAGAGGGGGCTTTGGAATGCACGGACAGGTCTGTGCGCGGCGCAGCGGAGGGGCTCGACAGCTCGCAGTTGGAGATGAAGCAACTTCTTCCTCTCTTTCCTCCCTCTTACCTCCTTACGAACACGATTGACCATCGCGGCGGGTCTATCAGCTCCACCCTCCCGTAAAGTGGCCTTCCCTGGTATTCCCCAGGGCGCTACAACATGGGCAAGAAAACTCCACCGGTGTCGCCCACCATTTCGAGTGGCGACCAGTCGAGCGCGTCGAGCACCGAAAAGACGCCGACTACGTCCCTGTCGTCTTTGTCGCCCGGTGCTGACAGTGCCAGCATTCTAGATCCAGTCAATGCCAAGGTTGAGATGGTTGACGACGAGGTCGGCGAAGTGTTTCATCCGCCCATTGTCTTGGAGATCACAGAAGAAGACAAGGACAATGGGATGCATGGGGCCTCGATTCTGCTCGAGACTGGTCCATTGACAGGTGACTTGGAAGCCATTGGCGCACAATCTTGCCACCAGGTCATCGAGACGAACACAACAAGTTGGGAGAAGGGCGACAAGGCGACAAGCAAGCAACCCGTCCCCTTTGGCAACCTTAGTGATGCGATTCCAAGCAGAACCAATGTTGCCATGACTGCGCAGCAACCTGTCTCGCCTCCTGTGATCGGCCAAATTATAAGGACGTCCTCGGTCTCGCCCGACACCAAGCTGTGGAAAACGCCACGGGGATACAAGCGTTATCGATCGACAGACACTGACGAGTGTTGCTGCGAAGACGAAGAGGGAAAGAGAGACAGTGTCGACGATGATGACGACGGCTCAGCAGAAGAGGCTTCGGTCTCGTCCAAGACAGCGAGGCGCAAGAATGGAAAAGAAAAGCTCGTCGATTGCCCTGACCAGGACGAAAACTCTGCAAAAGCTGCATTGAACCGGCATCTACAGCAATCGATGATGGGCGTCGACCCAAAGTTGCTTGAAAGTGTCTGGTCTGCCATTCCTTCCGATGTTGAACGAGGCGTCGGATCAATGCTGGCAGCAATCCAGAGCGAGAACCAGAACGATGCCGAATCCGAATGTGCAGACTCGGACGACTTCAAAGACGTTGCAGAAGATGAGCTGAGCGACGATGGGTCTCAAGTCTCCGAAGCTGGGTCTTCGCAAATTCAAGGTGCAGCCAACGAAGCTGCGCTGCCCCTATCGAGACGAGTCGCCCCCATGCGTGGCTTTGAAGGAGAGCATATGTGGATCACAACGCTGCCTCGCGGCCTTCCCGTACCACTCTGCAGGCCTGGTCTAGGCCTGTTTCCAGACTGGCTTCATCCAGCCTTTCACGTTGCCTCCGCGGATGGGCAGCCTCGTCCCTCACCCAAGCTCCTCGAGATGTGAGTCTTTCATGCTCCTGGCATGGCGTCCACCCATTGTGACTCTTCTTCTCTCTCCCAGCCTCCGTCGAGCTATTGAACAGACGAGGAATGACCGGAGATACTGGCCTATTTTTTTCGCCCACACGTTTGGCCCCATTGTCTACAGGTCGAGGCGTCAGGCCATGGAACAAACGATCGGTGTGGTCCTCGAGAGGTACGAACAATCCCTTCTTAGTTTGGCACATTCGAATGCAAACTACAGGCAGCGTGAGCGTTCCCCGTCTTGTTTGACAATACGACACCACTCGTCTCACCCCTTTCTCTCAGGCCGGCAGGAGCAAGAGAGAGACGCTCTCTATCTTTGCAACAAAGACGAGCTGAGTTCACCGATTCCTTTCCTCGCCGTTGCAATCGCCTTCTCGTCTGACTGTTGGTCATTACAGGTTTATCGAACGGTATCTCGGCTCCTTTGACAATTTTTCCTCGTTTCAAGAATTTGACGAGGGGCTGCAAGATCTGCTGCCCACGGTCTGGGAGGAGATCAATGGGCAGATTGTGCGATACGCAGCCGCCGTCGGAATTGCGGACGCCATCAGAGCTCTCGAGGACGAAAGGGCAGATTATGCCATCTGGGGTACGGCACGCTTTGCCGTGCTGGAAGCGACCGTGTGGGATAGCGAATCGTCGGAAGGCGGCAGGCCAATGGAGCCCCACGAACTCACAGAGAGGGACAGGCGCGAGTGGGAGAATCGGCTTGCGCTGTGTAAGAGCAGACAAGAGGCAATTGATGTGGTGAGGGCTCCTAAGAATTACACTATTTTTCTGTAGTGCAAGCAGTTGGGCTCACTCACGTTTCTCTTCTGCGCAGACAGAGGCGGTCTTTGGACCACTGAGGTCCGTCCCATTCCACCACCGTCCGAGGATCAGACTGAGCAGCCTCTGGAAGCGGTTCTGCGAGTGCCGCATTTGCAGGAGAAGCCGCAAGCGCGCTAAGCTCAGCTTGGTGAGTGTCGCCGTCTTCCTGGCTGGCTCCTGTAGCTCGACGCTGACTCATGATCTCTTCTCCTACAAGGGAGAGAGTGAAGACAACTAGATAAGCGACTTGACAAAGTGTAGAAACAAGCCACGACAATTTCGTGTACAAACATCATCGACGAGACCCCGAGTCCGCCACACATCTGTGAATGAAGAATCACCACTTCCTCTATGTGTTGTGTTGCGAGAGGAGAAGGATGTACCTGGCGAACACACATTGCGAGAATTGAAAGTACAAGAATGAAGATGAGAATGATTGAGGGGTGTGTGCATGCTGTGGGTAAAATAATCATCGAGAAGAAGCATTAATGGGTGAAGGCATTGTCCTTGAGCCTGGCTTTGAACAAGCTCTCCTTTTTCTTTGTTGCAGGCGGAGAGGGAGCAGCGACGACCTCTGGTGGCTTCTCCGTCACCTTTGTTGTCCCGTTCTTTTCGCCAGCTGTCATGGCTCCCTTTCTGTCCCTGTATGCGTCTCTCTCCTGGAGCCGCATGCGCATAACTTCGTGCAGCCTATCTTCGTCATCGTCGCTCTCGCCCTCTAGCTGGACTTTGCCCGGCATTCCTTTCGACTCGTCCTCGACAAGGTCGCCGCCCTTGGGAAAGCGCACATTGGCCATGGAGGGAATGACCATGACTGGTCCCTGCCCCTGTTCACCTTCCTGAGCAGCGGGACCGGCATTTTGTGCACTCTCGAGGAGATGCGCGAGCTCGTGACCCGCTTCATCTGCTTTTCTGTCCTTGTCCTCGATGGAGGAAGAAGAAGAGCTGACTGCGCCGCTTCGATGCTTAGACCCGAGCTCGTTAGAGATGGGCGCGCCCTTTCCCAAAGCCACTCGCTTGGCCCGCTCCTTCTTGAATCTGCTCACTCGCTTGCCGTCCTCGTCCAGCAGGTCCTCATTCTCGTCGGCAGCAACGAGATCCTGCCCTTCGCCCTCCTGGTATTCCTCATCCGCTCCTTTGTTCTGGCGCTCCCCGGTCAGGAAGCTCCAACGCTCCTTAGCTTTGAGATATTCACGCTTCAGCTCCTCGTTCCCTCCAAACGAAGACTCGTCGGCGTTGAAGGACGGAGCGAGAGCCATAATGTCATCGCTGTCATACCCGTCATCGTCGTCGTCGCTGAGGTCCGAACCGAGACCAAGCGCCTCGAGCTCTTCCGGGTCAAGCTGCTGCTCCTTCATAGCTTCGATCTCTGCCATGCCTGCTTCGTCGTCATCTGAGTCGAAATCGGTGGGCTCGGTCCCAATCACCTGTCGACGGTATGTCTCCTCCATGTTGGCATCAGCGTCGTCGTCGTCTTCGTCGTCGTCGCGCGTGCTGACTGCTTCGATACCTCCAAAGCGAACTTTGCCCCCCGGTCTCGCTTCCTTGACCTCCCCCTCTTGGCCCTTGACGACTGACTCCTGATCGCGGCTTTGACCACCCTCTGCCGCTTTCCTCCTCTCCTCGAGCTTGGCAGCGTACGCCTTGCTTGGTCTGGCATGCGGTACGCTTGGTGTCAGACCCATTTGTTCTCTCTCCCGCTCCAGCGGCTCATCCGATTGCGAGGCTCTGTCCAGCGCCGTCATGCCCTTGGACTGCCGAGGCCCAGCAGGGAGTGGCCTTTCCTTGACGACGTCCGACAGCGCCCCTTGGTTGACGCTCTTTCTCGGTGTCACTTTCGGTGCTGCATTGAGGAACCCGCGCTTGAAGCCGCTGCTGCTGCTGCTGCTGCTGCTGCTTGTGCTTTGCCCCTGTCGCCCTGGGTCCCTCTCCACCACGCTCTCTCCGACCGCCGCCGCCTTCTTGCTGCTTGACGCCTCGGCCTGGCCCTCCACGTTCATCTTGCTCGCCTCTTTCCTGAGCCGATTGCTCTCTGCAAGACCCTGTATGATTTCCTGGCCTTGCGGGTGGCCCCGAATCGCGCTGATGCCCATGAGTTCCAGCAGCTGCCTGGCCTCCTCCTCTTCTGTCGAGTCTTCCGCAACGTCGCGTGTCGCTCTTGCAATCCTCGACGAGCTTTGCTTCGCAGCTGAACGTTCAGGCCGATGTCTCTCACGCTCGGGTGACTGAATCCGGACCTGCTTCTTTGGCGATGAGAAGCTGGCTCGGGCGGCGCTGGGCAGCTCGACGCTGCGCGTCATGCGGTCCGACAGCGTCTCCGGCTCGTTGCGGCTGCCCGTGAGGCTGCTCGACCGACTCATCCTCGAGGAGGCAACAGAAGATCCTGAGTCGGGAAAGAACTCCCGACCGACAAAATCGCTGCTCCGCTCCGCGGCTGGGCTACTTGGATTGAGGTTGAGGAAGCCCTTTCGGATGCCCGACGAGCCGAATTTCGGCAAGGGTGGCGGGGGCGGGCTCGTGCGCTTGAGCACAGACTTGGTGGGCGGTGGACGATTGGCCGAGGAAAGCTTGCGCTTCAACGTCGGCCTGGCTTGCTTGTCTTCTGACTCTTCGTCGCCGTCTTCTTCCTCGTCGACGTCGACGTCGAGAGGCGCCTTGGCTTGGGCCACGTCTTCGCTCTCGTCCAGCTCCTCCTCCTCCTCAAGCTCACCGAGGATCGACTCCATCCATGCCCGTCTATCCTCCCTCGGCTCCCTGACAAACGGCACGAGCGGCGCCGGTTTCCTCACTTGCCCTTCTTCTTCTTCGTCTCCAAGTTGCTCAATCGGATCGACAAACGGCAAGCCGTCCTCATTGACGGCCTTTCCCTCATCGTCGATCTCCGTCTTTGGGCCCGTTGCTCCCTCTTCGCCTTCGCCCTGATCACCCAGGGGAAGAAAGGGCAATGCCCCCTTTTCGACGTGCTCGGCCAGAGTCTGTCGCGCCAGCTGCACCACCTCGTCTCGCAGCTGCGCCACCCGCTCCTCGAGAGCTGGTAAAGAAGGAGGCTCGTCAGTCCTGCATCGGGTACAGAGCAAGGGAAAGGTAGAAAGTCATGACATACCAGACTTGTTTCTTGAGAGCAGTCCAATGGCTTCGTCGACCCGCATCTCAACGATGCGCTTGCCCGTCTGGCTGTCCACACTAATGCGCGCCGAGTCATCGACGAGTGACGAGCCGGCAGCGATGACGGCGTCGGCCGCATCGACGTTGATCCTCACGATCCCTGCACCCGAGGTCGGCGTCGAGGGCATCTCTTCATCCTCCTCTCCATCGTCAGACGAGGCAGCCGAAGACAACGTGGTGGCGGTGGACCAGGCATCGTCGGACTGGCGCTTTTTGAGCTCCTGGAGCTGCTGCAGGGTCGCGTTGAGCGTCGCGAGTCGGCGCTGCGCCTCGATTGCCTCGGCTCGCTTCACTTTAAGCGGGTGCTCCCCCTCCTCTGGCGTCGCTGGGGAAGAGGAAGAGGATGAGGAAGGATCGAGCGGCGTGAGAATCGTCATCGTCGTTGATCTCCCATCAATGCGCTGCTCGCACGACCGTTCCTCCTCTGCTACTACTACTACTACTACTGGACGTGGAGAGGAGGACAATTTTGAAAAAAAAAAAAAACGAGAAAAATCGAGAGAAAGTCAAATTTGAGGAGATTCAAGTGGGGCTTGGGTCTGGCACTGGTTTTGATGCGTGTGCCTAGACGCGGCCTATCACCACCACCATCTCAGATCTTTTAAAAAGACTAGGCTCGCCCGATCAAGATGTCTACCTCGACGCCGTCGCTGTACGCATCGGCGGCGTCTGTGCCGCTCATCATATCACCGGCGCTGTCCTACGCACCACCGCCCAAGCTTCCCCCCTCGCTCCACCCACTGCCACCAAACCTGGCCGACTACTTTGTCTATCCCTTCAATCTCGAGCGATTCGTGCTCGACGAGGCCTCGCGCCGGGAGCGCGAGCGGCGCGAAACGATGCGGCGTGTTGCCCCGGGATGGAATGGCAGCGAGGGGAGCGTGCTGCAGCCGACGAGGGTCTCACACAAGCACGAGGAGGATGAGGCCAAAGACAGAGAGGAGGAGGACCAGTGGACGAGGGCGTTTGGCGAGGCCGCTCGATCGTCGTGAAGGCGTCAAGAATGCCGTGAAAGCATCAACAAAGTCTCCCCAATCGCTGCATTACTGTATATTACCATTTATCTAGAGAATCTCGACACACTGATATCGCTGCTTCTTGGTCTTTACACCCACCGAGCCGTCCGGCCGCTGTTTGCAAACTCAGCAAAGTCCCACACCCTTGCCTCCAAGAGGTCCAGCGGTGCTCTCCAGAGGTATGCCTGCGCCTCCTCCTCCCCATCGTCGCCGCAAGCCAGCAACGCCTTGACCCTCGCTGGATCGAGCTTGGCGAGGACGCCAGCGAGCGCATCTCTGGGCCGCACGTCATTGGCCAGCGCCGGCGATTCTGGATCGGGCACGATGCGCACTCGCACACGCACGTACTCGTCGCCCTCAAAGGCGTCCAGTCGCCGCACATCCTCGGGACCGAGGCCACGCACCACGGTCCCGCGCACCGCACCCAGGTGTTTCCCCTCTGCGGCCACGCTCTCTGATCGCTCCAGCGTGAGCAGTGCGGGATAGTCCTGGCCCACGACGTGGTGCAGCTCGTGCCTCGGCAAGATCGCCGGCTGGATCGAAAGCGTCGAACCGGCGTGCCCGATGATCTTGGACAGGATCGCTGGGTGGACAAGGGTGCCGTAAAAGAAGAGTGTGTAGGTGCCGCGCGGCGACGTGGGCGCGCGCGCGTCTGCATCGATGTAGGCGGCGGGGAAATGCGTCATGATCGTGGCGTGACTCTAAACGCTACGCCTAGCGCTTGACGTGGTGCTCTCGATGGCCGTCGTCTCGACTAGCAAACAACGCGGCAGAATCACGCCCCGAGATTCCCTTATCGCACGCAGTCTCCAGAGCAGCCAAAATCAGAAAGCCGCGAGCGCGCCTCCACCTGGCCCAAGGCGTAGATCACCTTCGCCCTCGCAGACACACGCGATGAGGAAATAATGTAAGAAAGAAAAAAAAAGGAAGAATCAAAAATCACCACAGAGGGAGAGCGATCTGGACAACAGATGGAGCATGCTGCTTTGCTCGCACTTATTTCATTTCGCTAAGTTTGAGGCTTCCTGCCCTGCAGGGTATGGCTGTCTTGACCTCACGCTTTCTCACGACGTCCCTTGCTTAGTCTTGCTCGTCCTGCTGCTGCTGTTGCTGCTGCTGAAGAAGCGGCGTAAGCCTGTCGAGCTCTTGTCGTGCTGCATCCAGCTTGTTCTGCCAGCCTCGTCGCTGTTGACTCGTAGCAACATTGCCAACCGTCTCTAAGAAGGCATCCAGGCCAGGTAGACTTGCGCTGGCCATGTTCTGAGCTCCTGCCGTTGCTGACGCTCCTGTGTTGAGCTTGTACTGCAGCTCACTGACTTGCTGCTGCAGAGAAGCGACTTTGTTGGCCAGCGAGGTGCTGGCATCGTGAATCGTCTTTTTTCCTCGGGTCATGGGTGCAGAAGCAGCAAGGGGCGCGGTGACGAGAAGGAGCAGCGGGAGAAGTTGCTTTGGGTGCATTGTGGATTGGTGAAGAGCTCTTGGTCAGTGGTGAGGAAGGAACAGGCTGAATTTGGGAGGAGGGGACGACAGCGATGCATCTTTACAAGTTGCTGCCGAGTTCTCTCGAACGTCATATCTCTCCCAAAAGCTGTCCAATCGATGTAACCCGACGGATTTGATATCAGGACAATCGAAAGGTGGAAGAAGAAGAAAAAATGGGAGAGGAGGTGGCTGAGAGCAGTGCAACGGGCAAACGAGGCAGTGACACACAGCATTGGATACCATCGCCGACTTTTATGCATCTTCTCAATTTGTCTCCATTCTACCTTTACTGGTCAGCAAGCTCGCAGCAAGCTCCACTAGTTAGTCTCGTCTCTTAAAGGAGGAGAAAGCCGAACGTCCCTGCTCTTGCTTTTACACAAGCTCTTGCTCAAGAACATCGCGAGAATGTTGCTACAGCAACAGTCTGGGCATCGTCGCTCCTGATATTGTGAGACATCGAGCCTAGGCTTCGTCAGCCTCCTACGCTTCAGTGTGAGAAGGGCAGAACATAGCCTGAGCTGGAAAATGTACCTCAGCACCCTGCAAAGAATATCTATGATGTTCTGTTCGCTCACTTGAGCATACGTGGCGGAGCGGCTGGAGCAGAACTGTCTTCGATGAAGCGGACGAAAATGTAACGCCTAGTCTCAGCTGAACGCTCAGTATGTTGTCAACCTCTTCCTCAGTACGATGCAGTCGTCTAAGTAGATGAAAACTCATTTGATTAACCTCACATGCCCTATTCTCACAGCGACATCATTTATCCCAATGGCCACAAATAGCTGCTGCTAGCCAGGACGCAACCCTTCACATGCTCGCCTTTGAATCTCCCCGATCCTGATGCGACTTGCTCGTCAATTGAATTGACAATTCTGGAGCTCATCTCCAGCTTTCTGTAGCTCTTTCTTGGCGTTGGAGAACGACTTTTTCTTCTTTTCGACGCTCGAAAGGCCCCGTGGCAGCATCCTTTTGAGAAGTCCTTTTGCGCGTTTCCGGCGTTCGTCATTCTCAGACAGACTTTTAGTAAGCTCGTACGTACTTCTTGCTAACTTTAGATCGGCAAACCATAGTTCATGAGCCTCGACCTTACGTTTCCATTTCAGCCAGTTTCGATAAAGCCTTTGGCTTTTTCTGACCAAGTGTTGACGTCTCCACGGGATCGGAAGTTGCCCAAGGTCTTACTTTTGAAACCAATCGAAGCTGACTTCTCGCCCATGACCTTTGAGCTTCCTTCCCCTTTTGCGGCTGCTGAGCTCCCCTTTTTAGTATTCTCCAATTTTTTTCGAGCACTTTGCTAAGCCTTGAGAAGGTGTCATACCATAGGTCACGGAACTCTTGCGCCTCTTCTACGGTGTAACGTGCCTCCTGGTCAACAACGTTAAGAGGCGAACTGGCGTCCAGTATGCGTGAGTGACTGTTTGACCCCTCTGCGTCGTCGAAAGACATTTTCGATGTAGTGAGCTTATCGACCTTTTTTTGCCATTCAGCGCTTGCAGCTTCCGCCTTTTTTCGTTCCTCCCACAGGATCTGGAGTGGCTCCGGCCATCGTGCGCGGACTCCCTCGTCCTCCCAGTCGCTTGGATAATGAATCTGTTCGTACGTATTGGCTGGTAACTCATGTCCGGCCACTGCACTTCCTTCACCATCGGCGATTGCTGCTTTTCTTTTTTTATCAGTGGCCGCGTGTCTCTCCGTGCCATGCATGCCCTGAACACAGATGCTGAGTACTGCAACTGCGAGGACGCAAAATAGAAAGTTTGCGAAACGCATGGCGGACCACTCGCAAGAGAGCCAACAACTTAGTGGATATTGAAGACAGGTCGAAAATTGTTTTCGTAGGGCGGCAACAACGGTATTTTCAGGTTGTATTGTGGAAGAGTGTCTCTTGAAGAAGAAAAAGGGCTTGCTCTTGAAGATTCCTGCTCTCAGGGGTGCGTTCTCGTCTTTCTTTTTCGAGTCTAGCAGAGGAAGAGGTCTCTTTATGTAGCTTCAGAGCGACAGGCGGTGGGCTGAATCGTGAGGCTGCATCCTGGGGCTTAGGGGGCTTTGACCATTTCGCTCCTGTTCAGGCCTGAGCCTGAGCGCGAGTACTCCTCGTCTTGAGCTGCTGCTACTTTTTCGAGCAGCTCTCGAAAAACAATCACTCCACTCCTGGGCGTAGATATAAACACAAACATCCCGACAGCGCGCCTGCAGTCGCCGAAAGAGTCGCGAAATAAGTGTACAGTACTTTTGACCGAGCAGACAGTTTCCAACAGGATGATCAAAGACCAGTCGAGGCCTTGCCCCTTCAGTTCGGTCTAGCTGGCTCTACCTGCCCCTAGGTCGTGACTTGACAGCTCTAGGCGCCCATGCTCTCGTTCTTACCAATAATGAAAGGCAAAATCGAAATTGGAAGGATGAATTGAGCTTGCAAGTGAGGAGACTCAGGCTTCGGGTGGTCCGAGCACTCGCCGTTGAGGCACGCGGCGTTTTTGCCGGAACAGAACGAGGCCGTTGAGATGGAGCACGTTGTTTGCAGCTCAGCCACTAGCTTGAAGCTACTTTTTGCCTTTGCATCCAGCGATAGCTGACGGCGATGCATATTCGACGAGCTATCAGGATTGAGGTCATTCAAAAAGCTAGTTGCAGTAGTGTGGTGTTGGGTATAGACGGACCATTGACTAGGGTGAAACCAGGTAAGAGAACTCGTCACTTTGGCTTGTGCGTCGGATGTCTAGCAAATGTGCACTTCTTCATGATACAAGTGCTCGTCAAGGGAACTTTGCTCTTCTCCTTGGAAGCGTTTCTGTCCCTCACAGTCTTAAGATGCGAAACCGCAGCTGTGCATCAGTCTTCTCGATACCCACCCGACCTTATGGTTAGAGAGATACATTTTATCATCATTCGTCTCATTGGATTAAAAAGATACGTCCCTGGCCTTGAAGTACACGCATCGTCCCCTCCAACCTCTTTTACCTCTTTTGAAATCCAATAACTTCCTCGATCACATTCGGTCGGTGATCGCCTCAGTTCTCTTCACTGTGCTTCTGACTCCCTTGCCGTTCTAGTTCTGCTTTGATCTTGTTGGTTGCAGAAAGGAAGCTCTTCTCCCAATGGATGCACTCCTTTTTCGCCCTATCTCCGGTCACTATTGGATGTTTTTTTGCTGACGCGTTCATAATAATTCTTGGCGTATTGTTTAAATTCGTCGTTGTTGGACGCTTCAGCTTCTTCGCACACCTTTTTTGCGGCGCGGTAGTCTCCGTACACCGGTCGCCAATTTTTGTAGTGCTCCTTCGCTTTCTTTCGCTGTTCGAACAGTCTCTTGGCCCTTTCGGGCCATTGTGCGCGGAACTTTTCATTTTTCCACTCGGGAGGATTGAACTCCTTTTGATAGATTGGAGCAAGAGATGCCTCCTGTTCGGTCGCTGCGTTTCCTTCAACCTCCGTGGCTGCTGCCTTTCCTTTGCTGTCTGTGACCGAAGTCCCCTCTTCTCCATCCATAGCCTGAACGCAGATACTGAGGATCGCGACCGCGAGGAGCAGGAACCAGAACCTTGACAAACGCATCTTGGACTGGATGAGCGAGATACAAAATTAAATCGCGAATCGGGAAAGGAAGACAGATTGAGAATGGTCCTTGAGGCAAAGACGAGCTTTTCTTTGGCAAAGGTGTGAAGGAGCCTCTCTCGAGATATGGCTTTCGTAGAGACCGTTTGTGGTCTGGGCGAAGGGGCATTTTCCTCTTTGAGTCAAGCTGAGAAGGATGTCTCTATATATAGCTTCAGGTCTGCTCTTCAGTATGCCGTGGGCTGAATTGTGAGGCTGCATCGCCCGCGGCTTACGCAGGGGCTTCCCTGACCGAGCACAGCTGAACCACGCGCCCCGGTCGCCGCTGATTTCCAGCTGCGTAAGCCCTTTGTGCGTCGTGCATGTTGGCAAGGAGGTTCTCAAGTCGCAGGCCTACTTATTTCAGCACAGCGTTTTCAGTCACCTCAGACAAGCGGCTTCGTCCGCTGCCTTCGTTTTTCTTACTAGTACTGTACTGTACATCTGGCTTCGGCAAGTCAAGACTACGTAAATCTGTATCTTTCGCTGTGTCGTCTCTTGCCGATCCCGCTAGTCCTTGTTTTCTTTCCTTCCGGGAATAAGGTCACCCCACTTTCGCCTGGGTCAAGAGTCTTCGCTGTCCGATTCCTTTTCCTTGCCCTTTTTCGATTTGGCTAAAAGAGGCTCGGCCTCGTCGTCGGAGGCTTTTCCTTTGCCCTTATTTCCTTTTCGTTGATCAGTGCGGTGCTGGACAACTCCACTCTCCGATCCTTCTCCTTTTGTGTTTCGCAACTTGAGCCACTGCTCCTTCCATTCACGAAGAGGTCTTCTTATGTTTTGCCACTTTAGCCACCGCGCATTCCATACACGAAGACGTTCTCTGGCATCCTCCTCCTCCTTTTTGAACTTTATGAGTTGATCTTCTCGAAAGGGTTTGTCTCTAATGAATTCGGCGAGCAATTGGCAGAGGGAATGGTAGGCTGGCGTTAGATCCCCAAATTTCCATTGCTCATAAAGTTTTTCTCGTTTGGCCCCATTCGCGAGCGCTTGCCTGGCACATTCGAGGCCCGAAAACTTCAACATCCAATCCTGAAAGAGATCGAGACCTTTTACCGGCCAGCGGCTGCGCTCGTGCTCGTCGCCAAACTGGTTGATCTGTTGGTTGATGTTGGCCAGGTAGGCATCGGTCGGTATCTCAGTAAATTCCAGGTCAATATAGGGTCGCTTCCCGGGCGAGGTCGCTGACTCTCCTAGCGTAAACATGTTCTCTAGGTCCGAGTTCCTATGCGGGCTCGTTGAACTGCTTCCTGAATCCATGGGCATGGCATATGTGGCGATCAATGCAAAGGTGAAGGAGAGGAGGATGAAAATGAGTGAACGCATGATGGCAGAAGCGGGCGCTCTCATAGGGATAGGCGTTCGAATGTTGCCAAGTCGGTGACTGGTGGTCTCCTGAATAGAGGAAGTGTCTTTTACACGAGAGGAAGGGCTGTAAAGGAAGGGAGGAGGCTTGCTGTCCGAGGAACACATGTCTTTTATCGAAAAAAAAAGGACATTTGCTTGCATGTAGTCTGATTTCTCCTTTGCAGACAGAGTACGTCGGGGCTTGGGGCTAAAGCAGTATTTTCCTCTCCGCCGACCGAGTAAAAGTAAGAAGCGGTTAGTCCACCCTCGGTCTGCTGAGTACTGTGGGGCTTCGTCAAGGGGCAAGATGACCGGACGGCTTCAATGGCGCACTGTGCAGTGCACAGAGCCCCGACTGTGATTTGAGTTAGGCCAAAACGCCCTCACGCGTGGTTCATGTCAAGCTGATTTTCTAACGTTGCACTGTCGACTCCCTTCTAGAAGCTAGCTCTACATTGACCCTGACACGAGCCTGCTCTTCTTCCTTGGTGTTAAGTCATGCCGAACAACATACTTGTCAGGGTATTTTGTCTTTCTTCTTGGTCCACTTAGCCCAAAATCCCTTGCGTCGAGAGCCTTCGCTGTCCGATGCCTTTCCCTTGCCCTTTTTCGATTTGGCTAAAAGAGGCTCGGCCTCGTCGTCGGAAGCTTTTCCTTTGCACTTGCTTCCTTTTTGTTGGTTAGTGCGGTGCTGGTCATCTTCACTGTCCGATTCTTCTCCTCCTCCTGTCTTTTGCGACTCCACCCACTGCTCCTTCCATACACGAACACGTTCCCTCGCAAGCTCCTCTTCTCTTTCGGCTGCCTGCAATTTAGCTTCGCGAATCGATTGCTCTTCTCTAAATTTCTGTGAGCTATTGGCAGAGGAAGAAGTAGACTGAGTCTAGAGGCCCATCTTACCGTTGCTCATCAGTACTTTCAACTGATGCTCCAAATTTGACTGAGTTCCTAGCACCTTGGAATTCCCAGATCTTGACGTTCCAATCCCAAAACAACCTGAGGCCTTCATCCGGCCAGTGGCTGCGTTCGTACTTGTCGCCAAATTGATTGATCCATTCCTCGTGGGCCCGGTCAGTGTCGGTCTGTACCTCACTGGAGCCCTGGTTCAGATAGGGTTGCATCCCGGGCGAGGTCGCTGACTCTCCCATCGAAATCAAATTCTCAAGGTCAGCGTCTCTATCTGGGCTAGTTGAACTGCTTCTTGAATGCATGGGCATGGCATATGTGGCGATCAATGCAAAGGTGAAGGAGAGGAGGACGAAAATGAGTGAACGCATGGTGGCAGAAGCGGGCGCTCTCATGGCGGGTAAGGCCCGTTCGAATGATGCAAAGTCGGTGACTGGTGGTCTCCTGAAGTGAGGAAGCGTCTTTTACACGAGAAGAAGGGCTGGAAAGGAAGGGATGAGGGTGTTTCGATTGGAGCTTGCTGTCCGAGGGACACTTGACTTTTGTAAGAAAAAAAAGACGTTTGCACATAGTCTGATTTCTCCTTTGCAGACAGAGTAGGTCGTGATATGGGGCTGAAGCCTTTTTTTTTCTTTATTCTCCGCCGACAGAATTAGAGTAAGAATTAGTCGGTCTAATCTCGGTCCGCTGAGCACTGTGGGGCTTCCTCAGGGGGCAAGATGACTGGACGGCTTCACTGGCGCACTGTGCAGTGCACAAAGCCCCGACAGTGATTTGAGTAAGGCCAAAACGCCCGCATGCGTGGTTTATGTCAAGCTGGTTTATCTAACATTGCACTGTCGACTCCCTTCAAGAAGCTAGCTCTACACTGACCCTGACACAAGCCTACGCTTCTTTGGTGTTAATTCATACCGAACAAGGAACTGGTCAGTCTGCCTTTTTTTTACGGTTCCACTTAGGCCACAATCCCTCGCGTCGAGTACCGTCGCTGTCCGATGTTTTTCCTTTGCCTTTCTTCGACTCAGTCGGAAGTTGCTCGGTCAAATCGTGTTCGGAAACCTTTCCCTTGCCCTCGTAACCATGCTTGCTGTGACCGAAATGCTCGGCGACCACACTGTCTTCTCCTTCTCCCAGGTCCTGTGTCTCCTTCCCTTTCATAAAAGCCAAAAGACGGTTTCTTGCGGCCACCACTTTCTCTGCGATATTCTCTAAGTCTTCGAGCTCTTTTTGGTTTTGTTCCCTAGCCATGCGGGACATCTGGCGGCGGTGATCGTATGAAGGTCGTTCATTCGGATCCATGGGTGGATAAGGGCTCGCCACCACAGACTCACGTAAAACCTCGAGTCCTTTCTCGAATGTTGCATGGGCTGTCTTGAGCGAACGGACCTTTTTCGACCAGTCCTCATGTAAGTTCCAGACTTCTTGCGACCAAGGTAAGTGCTCGTTCTCGATTTCAGGTCCTTTGCACAACTCTTCGATGTTGTATTTGTGCAAGAATGCAGCGACCGCTTGTTCATGCTTTTGACACTCTTCAATTTCTTGCACGGCTGGCCGGTCTTTCTGCCAATCCAAGTGCGCTGTGCCTTTTTCCGAGCTGGCTCCCCATTCCATGGCCATGGCAGACATGGCGAAGATGGCAAGAACGAAGAGACGGAAGGCGAGAAGTTTGGGTAAATGCATCGTGGGCAGATGAGCGTACTTTGACCTAAGGGCGGCTAATTGAAGCGAGGCAGAACCCTTTGAACCTTTTGAAGAAATCAGGAGTGCCGTTTGGAGCAGTGAGAGCTATCGGCGATTGAGTTCTGCTTGTTTGGGAGGCGTTTCTGGGTTGTTGCTTAACAGAGGGTAGCTTTATACCTCCCTTGTGTGAATAGAGGGTCGTGGGCTGAACTACAAGAGGCTGTGACATGGGGCTGAAGCCGGACACCGCTCTCCGAGCCAGAGATGGCGTAGGAGATTTCTTGTTCGGAACAACTTCGGCTGAGCGGCATGGGGCTTTCTGAAGGATGGCTTTTCGGACGCAGCAAACGTCCTACTGCATATCAAAGTCCAATAAATAAAGGGAGAGCGGCCATCGCACAGGTTCATGCGAAAGACGATTATATGGCTGGGCAATCGCCACGTGCCCAGTCATTGGAGTGAGAGAGGACAGAGTGAGCACAACGTTTACTGCGGTCGGTAGGCTCTGGCGTGGCAGATCGTGACGGCAATCATCCTGGGTGACGTCAACGTCTGGCTGTGGTCTGGTATGTCAAGAACTTCAAGCATACATGCTCTAGATTTCTAGCCCAGCAGACTGCGCCCGGTCAGCTAAGACTACTTTCGGCCAATAACAATGGCCACACCTCTGGAAATTATCAATGGTAAGGAGACTAATTTCATGCCGACTCGGAGAGGCTCTCTACGGCTTTCTTCCTTTAAGGATCTTTCTCCAACGAGAGCTATCACTGCCTGATCCCTTTCCTTTGCCCCTTTCTGCCTTCGATGTGCCCAAAAGAGGCTGCGATAAGTCAAAGTCTTGAGTGATGTCTCCTGTGTCATTGTGTGCTCCTGATCCGTGGCCGTGACGTTCGGCGACTTCATCGTCGGATTCACGTTCTTCGTTTGCCGTGATCCGAGTCTTGCTCAACTTCTCAATCCAATCTACTGCGGCTGCCTCCCCTCCCTCTGAGCTCTGAGTCCCATGTGCCTTCTTCCATCCCCCCACCCAAGCGAGAAGACTTGCTCTCATATGCGCCTCTTCTCTTGCAAACGCGGCTGCATTCTCGACCATTCCTTTTAATTTCGATTCCCGCTGGACATCTTTGCGCGATTTGGTGTTAGGATCGTATTCTCCATGTGGAGCTCGCTCTAAATTTCCTCTCCCCGCAGCCTTCTCCTTTGCGATTCTATCTTTTGCTTCGTGGATCGCGACGATGTGATGCCATTCAACCGAATCCCACACATCTTTGAGTGTAGAAGCCGTATGAAACCACTTCTTAAATAGCTTCTGGCCTTCCTCCGGCCATTTCTCGCGCTCACTTTCCGTGCCGAAAAGTTCACACCACTGAAGGACGGTGTCCCCGTAGTCAAGGGCTGGCACATTGTGAGGCCGCGAAGAGTCTCCTTCCTCTTGCGTGGTTGACGGGCTTCCGTGCCAAGTCAAATCCGCAAAGTCTGCAGCGCTACCTGACTCTCCCCCTTCCATGGCCGTGGTGGTTGTGGCAAGCATGGCAAGGGCAAAGAGATGGAGGAGGAAGATCCTGGCTAAACGCATCGTGAGAAGAAACGCACGCTTCGACTAGAAGACGACCGAATGATGCGAGATGGGTGCCGGTGGTCTATCTGATAAGTGAGTCACTTGAACCCGAGATTTTCGCTTGAATGGGTGAAGAACTGAAGACTAAGGGTACTGACCTCTGCTGTCGGCGAGATGTATGGATCGCTGCTGAGATAGAGGCCCCATATATAACTTCATATCTCCGTTGCAAGGGCAATGAGTCTTGGGACATCACGTCAGAAGGCTGACTCTGTGGATACCAGAGAAGCTACTTCGAGCACGGGCTAGAGTGCCGGAGTAGGAATCTCTCGGTCTAAACTCGTTTGATGGAGCGCCATGACCTTGCCGAGAATCATTTCGAGCGAGAATGCCGCGAGCCTGCACCACTACTTGCTCATCTGTCAAACGGCATGGTTCTCTTCTGAAAAACGTGGACACCTCCTGCTTCTGCCTTGTCCGTATAGCATGGGCCTATAGTCCACAATCGACAATAAATTTCCCCTTGACTGCGGTCGAAAGCAATCCATCATATCACAACAAATTCTTTCGATGTTTTTGTGCTTTGTCGTGAACTCCGAGTGCGACTCGCCGCTACTCGCTTCAGTCGACGCTACTCGCTCTCTCTTTCCGGTCCGAGGACCACAGTCACAAAGCCGAGGACTGTAGAGTGCCCCGCGCTGAGGCGTTTGAGGTGATAACATTCGTTGCCTATAAGGACCTTCTCTACACACACAGTATCAGAACGCAGTCTTACTATGACACCAACTTAGCTTCCCTATTGCTCATGCCTCATCTTCATTGCTCTCGCGTTCCTCTTGGAGCTCGCTTTGATAGCCCTTTGGGACTGCTGCCTCGAGTTCACGCTCTATTTCAGCGAGACGAGCCAGCAGCTCCTTGTTGCCTTCTTGCACTCTATCGGGGTAGGTACCCTTGAAGTATGGGCTCGTGATTGTCGGAGGCTCCAGCAGTTTCTTTGAACGAGGTCGGTCCACATTGTAAGCTTCTCGCCCAGCATATAAACTTTCCACACCCCTTTGCGCCTTCTCGCCATCTTTGATTGCTTCACAGCAGGCGAGCCACGCCTTGTACTTTTTCTGGGCCTCCGGTGGCCAGGTATCCACTTCGGTTTCCGAGATCTTGCTCCACTTGGACTCATTGCCGTCAGGAGAGGAGCCTTCCTCCTTTTGCATAGCCGTGGCAGAAGCAGCGAGGAGTGCGAAGGTAATGAGTAAGGCTTTCGAAGACTTCATCTTGACCGTGATATTTCGGTGCAAGGACGTAAGTTCTTTCGTGGGGCCGACGCCTCTTTTTGATGGAGGGATGTTGACACCAAGAAATGTCTCTATACGAAGAGAGGGCCGCTGTCAGAAGAGCTCTGCTGAGAGGAGATTCAAGGAAAGACACCTTTATATATATCTTTGAGTTGTCGTTGGGACTAGAGAGAACAGGGCTGAGTCTTGAGGCTGTGGATGTGGTGCTCCGGCCATCCTGGCCATCGCCGCCGTCTTTGAAGACAACACACATCTGAGGTGTTGTTGTTCACCTTTTTCAGCGTTTGCCCGCATCGCCGGAGCCCAGCTTGTAAGGCAGCTGGAGCACCTCCGATTCTAAACACGCAGGCCCACACAAGGCCGCGCGACTCCATCGACCGATTTGGACCGAGGAGGGTCATATGCTTTGTTTGTTTCATGACATCAATATCTCTTGTACAAAGCACGTCTTTTACATTTGCATACTCGCGATGCTACGCGCCCGCTGCAGCCGCCGAGGGCCGTTTCTGTTCTCAACTCGGTTCTGCTCGCCAATCGTTGTCGTCATCGCAGTTGCTCGAGCGGTTCTTTCGCCGTCGTCCTCGTCGTCATCTTCACTCTCCTGGAATGCAAGACGTCGTCTCGCCTTGCTCTTGAATCCGGTTTGGCTTTCATCTGGCTGAACTACAGCCCTTCCTTTTCTCTTCAAGATTTTCTGCTCAACGATTTGACGAAACCTCCCCTTAGGATGCTGTCCTGCAGAGACATATGATTGGATTAGAGCTCCTACAGAATTGAGATCCTTTTGAGCTTCTTTAAGCTCGTCGTTAAGCTTCAACACTGCTAGAAGAGGAAATAAGAATCAGTCGATTTTGTCCATTTCTGACGCTCGATCTCCTTCTCTGAAGGTCATGCACACCACCATGTAGGAGCTTACCTGGGCCAGCATCACCAGTCTTCCTCAATCTGTTGAGCTCGTGTTCCAAGATGAGGATCTTCCGGTGCCGAGTGATCCATGGGCTCCACCATGCTCTGGCATCAGAGGGCCACTTCCCGCGCTCGATGTCGGACACCGTGCTCCAGTCAAAGGTAGAGCCGTCGGAAGGTGTGTCTCCCCTCTTGTCCAAAGCGGTAGCAAAGGTAGCGAAGATTACGATGGAAAAAAGCAAGACTTTGAGAAACCTCATCTTGGTCGAGGAGTGGTGCTGCAGGACGTAGATGGAAGCGCCTCGGGAACACTGATTGCAGAAGCGTTCTGGGGCGAAGAGACACAACCAAACGAGCTCTGTCTCGTGCAGAGTCCAGAAGGCTCCTATATATAGCTTGACATCCCCTCGCTGGAGCAGCAAGGAAAAGAGGGCCAAGCCCCGCTGAGCCCAGATGTTGTGATGCTGGCCGGTCCTCTGGCCTATCTCTCCCCGAGAAGCACTGATTCTGGAGTGGGGCTGACCTGTTACATTTCTGTTGAATTTTTCCTAAGCGGCGGGGCGACTGGGCTTACAGCCGGACGGATTTCAGTCCAGATTAGGCAAGCAACGGTATGCACAGGAAGAAATCGACCGACACGGACCGAAACGGGCCGTATGTCCTATTCTGTCCTGACAACAGCATCTCTTGACAACTTCTCCTGCAAGTAGTAGTAAATATACACACAGCGGCAAGACTGCCATCACCGCCGCCTACGCCCGGCACGGTACTCGCTCTGTTTCAGCTCGTTTTCGGCTCTCTTCCTCGCCCCCTTTCGAGATCTCCGTCTTGCTTTCCACGTTGTCCGTGCTTGAGCTGTCATGCTCTCAGCCATTTCGTCGCCATCTTCACTCTCCTCCAAGATGGTTTTCAGAATCTCCATTTGGTTCTTCGCCGCTTTTGCGCGCTTCTTGGCTTGGCGTTGTTCCCATACCTCTTGCCTGTCTTGTCTCACCTTTTGCAGCATGGCCAATTCCTCTTTCACCATCAGCGCGCTGCCACTGCCCTCCTTTATTTTGAGAGCATGGAGCTTCTTCAGAGCGCAATCGTAAGCGTCCGGGTCGCCCGTCCTTATCGCATCATCGTACTGTTCCTCGAGCTTGGTCAACCTTTTAAGATGACGTTCCTGGCCCTCGATCATGCTTTGCAATTCCTCTCCACTGAGCTTAACGAGCTGTGGATAAAGTGATGACACACCTGCACGTCCGGTACTTGTCCCCGTCACGATTTTGTGGGGAGCGTGAGATCCTGAGCCTTCTCCTGCCTCCATGGCCAGTTCGATGGCTGCATTCATGCCTGCTGCTGGTGCAACGAGCATCGTGATGGCGACGAGCGAAAGCAGGAGCAGGTCCAAGAGCTGGGGAGGGTACATTGTATTTGGCATAGTCTTGTCGACCTGGATGGCAAAGAGCAATGATAGTTTTGGTGGTGGTCTTCCCTCCGAAAAGATTCTTCTGCTGGGGTGAAAGAACGGTCTTTGACTTGGTTGAGAGGAGGAAAGAAGCAGCGAGAAGCATTCGGAGGCTGAAGCTCGATTTATATGGCATGGAGACTTCCCCCTGGTTCGAGGTATGACCGTCGGGGTTGGTTCGCGAGGGCTGCGAATTGCACCATCCTTCTCTTGTCCGGAAAGGGCTTCAGGTGTTTGTCCGCGCCCGGACCGACCGACACCGAAGATGCGATTGGCTGCGTGCGAACTGTGAGAAATGCCGACGTGCTGAGCAGGCGTCCCGCGCGACGGTCAGCACCGGTCAAACCTGTGCGGCCAAAGGCCATGTTCGGCTTACAGGCAAGCAAGTCTCGGCAGTGTGAATGTCCCCTCGCGCGGCGGGCACCGTGTGGGTCTCAGAGTGGGTGCAGAGTGGGTCTTAGAGTGGGTCTCCGAGTAGGTCCAGAGTGAGTCTTAGAGTAAGTTTCAGCCTGAGTGAGCTCTTCCGGACAAGGCAGGCTCCCTAGCCCGATGTCTTTTCGCTCAATCGGGATAAACAAAGGCAGGCTATGCACTATGCAGAGCGAGCTGGAACGGCTTGAGCGGCCCAAAGGCACACGCACACGTGCCCACCGATACTCGATGAGCGAGGGCAGAGAACAAGCGACGACGGCAGTCGCTTCCCGATACCGGCATCACCGCCGTCACAGGATTGGGAAACGGACAAGGCCGTCTCAAAGACACACTCGGCTACTTTTTTTACTTCAACTGTCACAGAGGTCAGGATTCTACACGGTATGCTTTTGGAGGCGCATTTCTATTCCTTGACTATCTATCTCTGTCTTTCGCTTCCCCCCTTCTCGTTTTCAGCAATGTGCTTCCTCTTTCGAGTTCTCTCCAAGATACTTTCTAATCTGCTAGCTTCATTTCGCACCCTATGGCCTGCCTCCCGGATTTTTGTGATCACCTTCTCAAGATCTTTTATCCGCTTCTCGTAATCGATGTGTATGGGCATGATCGCTTCGTAGTCGGCGAGAGCGAGGCGTAAATCTTTATGTGCATCTGAATAGCCGGGCGGAAAGTAATTTTCCGGCCAGTATTCGTGAGGCAAGTAATCGCGCAACGAGTTCAGCTCATCGTGCAGAACTCCAGCAGCAGTGGCATAGATAAAGCTCAGTTTATCTTTGACTAAAGCGTGCTTGTAGCGATCTGTTCGAACAACTTCTTCGACCTGGTTCGCCGCGTTTTCAAAGTCTTGTGATAATTTCAACAGACTGTTGCGAACTTCGACATGCTTTTCTCCGTGATGGTCGACCTCTCCGTTTGCCATCTCGTTGGAAAGGGGCTGCTCTTCATCATTCCGGCTTGTCGACGAGAGTCCCTTTCCTTTGTCCATGGCCTTGACGTACAAGGTGACGAGAAGGAATATGAGCAGTAGATGAGGGAGTCGCATAGTCCAGAAAAGCACCTGAGGTGAGTAATCAATTTGTTCTTCTGGGGAGGGGCTCTGTGTTCGACCCATTAAGCTCATCTTTCATACCAGGGTGGCTATATTAAGCTGTGCAGGACCTCAGTGCACTCCAGAGCGAATACGCTGTGTTTGCTGTGTTGCTTGAGCTTTTCAAGTGCTGCTTCACCCCGTATTGCGTGATTGAGCACGATAGCCACGCACGGCGCAGACGCCGAGCCGAAGGAGAGCCCCGGAGGCGCGCGCCCATTCTCGCTGAAGACACCCCTCTATAATTCGCGCTCTTTTTCCGTGTTTTGAAACGACAATGAACACTCATCAGCCATGTTGCCCTCACTGCAAAGCATCGCTCCCAGCCAAATATAAGAGCCTTTACTCATTCAGGGCTACGCAGAACACGCCACACCAATGTATTTATTTGCCATCAAGATTCATTTGATTTTAGAGACATTCATGCCTCCCATTCAGTCTCTGCCTCTCGCTTTCGCCCTATATTCAGTCCTCCCCACGGCTCTTAATGACTACTTTCGCCCAAATTAGTCTTCCCTCGTCTTCGCCGATGATCTTTCCTTTCCCTCGCTTTTCCCAAATTTGCTTCCCTTCCTGTTGAGCCTTTCTGCTGTATTTTGTGCTTCAATCGCGCGATGATCTTCTCCAAGTCTTCTTGCATCTCGCGAAAGGCTTTGGACCTAGAGGATAAGTTCTTTAGATTGTCGGCCAATTCCATTAACAGCTCGAACGATCCGTCTTCCTCAAAGCCCATTAGGCGCCTGCCCCATAGATCAGTAGTCAACGAGCGAACAGCTTCCTCTAGCTCCAGCTTTCGTCCCTCGAGCTCCATCTTGTCATCACGAGACCATTTAAGAAGCTCCTCGAGCTCATCTGCCACTGATTTCAGTCCAACTGCAGTCTCGGGTTCGTGAACATGTTCTTCATGTGGACTCTCTTCGCATTGGTTGAGATTCAGGTTCGCAATGCTCCTAAGGAGGTCTTCCTGTTCGTCACGTTGTGAGGACGAACTTAGTTTTCGTCTTTTCATTGCCTCGACCGAGATGGCGACGAGTAGGAAGGTGAGCAGTAGGTTGGTGAACCGCATTGTCGTGAAGTTCCTTCCAAGGTGAAGGAGAGGTAGTGATTTTGCTTGATGAAGGGGGGGCGCGCTGCTCTCAGTCAAGTCTATGATCTTTTATAAGTTTAGTACAGTACATTGACTGCGATAGGCTGTCTGAAACCTCTGTGGTGTCCTCTGCCTCGAATGCTCCGTCCCTTACCTCGTACGCAGCGCCAGAAAGCATCGTTTCACCCCGTATTGCGTGATGCAGCACGAAAAGCCTCACGGCGCAGACGCCGAGCCGATGCAGTACCGACATTACTCGAGGCGCGCATCCATTCTCACTGAATTCAACCCTTTGCCCTCTAAAGTGTTTCTGTGTTTTGATACCAAGCATGACAGCTCATCGGCCATGCTGTGTCTACCGCAAAGCATCACCCCTTAGCCAATGGTAAGTGCATGCTTCACTGGCCTTCTTCCCCAGCGCGCCAATTCGACAGCTTTGCATGTGAGGGCGGGGATGTTTCCATATGGTAGAGACGACGCTCCGACGTCAATCAGAACTGGTTTTTTGACGAAGAGAAACCATGCTGTTTTGAATTTACTTGTCGCGAGCTTTATTGCGTAGTAGTTGCTGCTTCAGGCTGTTCAAATCACAGGGCCCTCTGAACCAAGCGCGCTTCTTGCTGTGTTGTTTACGCTTTGAAGCGCTGTTTGGCCCTGAATTGCGTGATTGAGCAGAACAGCTTCTCACGGAGCAGCTCCGAGCCGAAGGAGGGCCGATGCACCCCCAGACACGTACCCACACTCACTGAAGAGAATTCCTTACTCTCGCACTCTTTCCTCGTCAAAAAAAAAATAACACTGCACCTCCGGCGCGTTGATTCACTGCAAAAATCCACTCCCAGCCAATTGCAACGGCTGGTGAAGCAGGATCTTTTCTCTCTAGAGCGACAAGTCGACAAGTTTGCGTACGGTGTGATGGCAGAGAGGCCAGGTAGACCTGTTCCATTGCCCTGAGTGACAGGTCCTGATTCTCAACAACGTAGGGAACTTTAGAATTTTGATCTTTGACTCTCATACAGAAGACATCACAACATTTCACTTGATAAAACCTTCATGACGCATTCGATTTCGACGACGCCAGCCTTTCTTGTCTGGTTCTATCCTTTTCGCTTTCGGCCAGCTTACGAGTTGCTCTGATCTCTCCTACTTCGCTTGCCGTCCTTCTTGGGCCCGCTTGTGTTTATCGGCTATACTTCTCAGTTGTTGTATTGTTTTCTCCAGTACGTTTTTCAGGTCCTGCAACGTTTTGCCTTTCAATATTGTTTCCTCAAAAACGTCGAGTACACTTTCCAGCTTCCCCAGTGATTCGTCGCTCGATGAGTGCTGCAGATTTGAGTCCAAAATGAGGCCTTCAATGAAAGCCCTATGGCGCGCTCCTGTGTTCGTTCTCTCGAGATTGTCATGCTCGTTGAGTAGAGCTTGGAGCACGTCTGCCCAGTGAGTTGCTCGAGAGGCGAGGTCCTCTTTCACAGTCTGATGGTGATCTGCATGGTCTCGGTGACGGCTAGATTCAACTCTTGCCTTATCGTTCGAAGGAGGCTCCTCTTCGCCATTCCCATGTGACGATGAGATTCCTTTTCCTTTGTCCATGGCCTTGGCGGACATGGTGAGGAGGAGGAAGACCAGCAGAAGATGAGGGAGTCTCATGGTGAAAGAGGAATCCTTCAGGTGTGGAAGGTGTGGAAGAAAAATGATTCTTGGGGGAGAGCGTTGTGTCCGACCCGTTGAAACTATCTCTTATAGCGTGTTGGCTGTTTAGGCCTCAGTGCCCTTAAAATCAGATACGCTGCATCTTGCTGTGTTGTTCAACGCTTTGTAGTGCTGTTTCGTCCTGCATTGCGTGATTGTATGCGAGCCCCGCACGGCGCACACGCCGAGCCGAAGGAGGACAGACGCCCCCCGAGGCGCGCGCCCATCCTCACCGAGAACACCCCTCATCAATCTCACACTCTCTTCAGTGTTTATCAACTAAAGTGACTGCTCCACGGGTGTGTTGTCTTCACTTCAAAGAAACACTCATGGCCAATTGGAAGGGCTGCTCCACCGGCAGTCTGCTCCAGCGCAAGGGCTTAGCAGCTTTGTACACGAAGGGTGAGAGGCTAAGCAGACTGATCCCACTGTCATCAGGTCTTCATTCGCAACAACGTTGAAACCCTTAAATGATTCATGCTGGACATATCACAACGATTTTTGATCGTTTAGAAAAAGCGATTGATTTCGACGACAGTCATCCTTCCCATCTGGTCTGCTCTTTGTTGATTTCGGTGACTTCTACAAACTCCCCTGAATCGCTAAGGAGATTCGCTTCCTTCATGAGCCTGCGTGCTTCGACCAGCTGGGTTCTTCAATCGGTGAATCAGCCCCTCGATGACGTCTTGCACTTCCGCAAAGTTTCGGCCTTGTGAAGAGGCTATACGGAAGTTATCGATCTCAACTCGCAAGTCTCGAAGTAAGCGCAACCTAAGTAAGTGAGCATCGTTTGGTGAGACGTGGAGTAGTGCGGCGTGAATGCCTACTCTTTGAGTGGCCTCACGGGCCGCTTCATAGGCTGCTTGCTCTTGACGATTGTATTTCTCTAATTCTGCTTCGAATTCGGCTACCAAGGAAGTCGGAGAAGGCACGGAATCCACATCTACGGTCTGATGGCGATCTACAGTCTGATGGCGATCTACAGTCGCATGGTGGTTTACAGTCTGATGGCGATCTACAGTCGCATGGTGGTTTACAGTCTGATGGTGATCTGAATGCTCTGCACGATTGTTGACCTTTAGATTCGCCATTTCATTCGAAAGTGATCCTTCTCCGTTGTCCAGGTGCGCCGACGAGCTTGCGTGTCTTCCGTCCATGGCGTTGGCCGAGAAGGCCACGATGAGGAATGTGAGCAGTACGTGAGTGATTCGCATCGTTGAAGAGGCTCCAGCGCGAAGAAGAGGTGGTTTCTGATGAAGGGGGAAGACATTTGTCTCAGTCAAATTGACCCAAGCTTTTATTGCGGTGTGGCTGTATCAGACTTTTCAAAGCCGCAGAAACCTCTGAGTCAAAAACGGTCCTTGCTGTGTCGTTATTACTCAAGCGCTGCTTCGCCCCGTGCTGCGTAATTGTAGCCCCTCACATATCAGATGGCGAGCTGGTGGAGGACCTATGCCCCACACCTGCTAGTGCGCCGCCTTCCTCACTGAAAAAGGGCTGTGCTGTTACTCTTGCCTCTGCCTTTTATTTTCGTTGCCAAAAACATTGGACTCCGCTTTAGGCGTTTTGACATTTCTACTTTTGACGCCTCACTCCACGCCGCCTTCCGTTCCACCTTTCCCTTTCGTCTCGCCTTTCCTTTTCGTCTCGCCTTTGTCAAGGCTTGTACAGTACAGCTGTGAGAAAGACGATGCGCTTGTGGTGGCCTTGATCTTTCTGACGAGGCTGTCCCGTCTTCACTTCATCCTCTCGAATACTTCAAAGACTGGCTATATTCAGAGGAATAGTCACGCCTACTTCAAGTGTTCAGCTCCCCGAGTAGATTGGGGCAAGGTGTTCAACTCTGAATGTGCTCAGAGCGCGAAGAGGAAAGCGGTTCTTCTTCCATAGCTGTAGGCTAGTATCACCTCCTCCTGTCCAACCACCACGGCCGCTCCGCCGCTTCCTTCATCCGCTCTTCGTTCACGACGCCGTCACACAGACCTGTCTCAACGCTCTGTACGCGACTTAATGTCTCCTCTCCATCCTTGGAATCTTAGATACCGCACAATGCTTCGCCGCCGCGGACACAAAAGTCGTAGTGGTGTAACAATGATAGCTCTCTAATTACTCTAAGAAACTCAACTACGGAAAACTTTTTTTGTGGGTTTTTTAGAGAGGAGGGAGGGAGGAGGGAGGGAGGAGGGGCTGTTCTTGCTCGCATGTTCAACCCAATCCCGTACGAGTTGTCTCGCCCCGCATTGCGTGATCACTTCAGCACAACAGCCCCTCAGGGCTAGGACGCTGAACCGATACGGGACCGATACTCGTTCTAACCCGGAACGCTCAGAAATTTCGCACGAGTCGATGGAATTGAGAAAGTGCTCGGCCAAACACGCGAAATTCTGTTGAAACAGTCGAGCACCAGCTTCTCTTCCAAGTCTTGTCATCTCCAGAACAGAACTTCTATACTCTGAGGAAGAGCAATGGCCCTTTCAGGCATCTAGTCTGGCTGGAGCATGGAAAAGGTAGGAAGGGAGACTCAGTTCTCAAAATGCTCGGAACATGGAATGACACAGCGTCATTTTTTCCTTGGATGTAAATTTCCGCTCCTCCTGAGTGCTCAGCCACTTCGCTCAATTTGCTGCCACTTAGAATAGCCTCAAAGCTCTGTACGTTAGTCATTCCCTCTCTTTTGATCCCTGAATCGTAGGTAATACACAATAGATTGCGTCGTCGAGACAGTAGCGTAGGGCTAAGGAGCTGCCCGTACAATACATTCAGCTTGTGAAACGTTTATTGCTCCCCTCCGCATGCTCATCTCTGTCTCCTTCTCGTTCTTGTGCGGGCCCTCCTGCGTCTGGCGACAGGCAATGCGGCCTTGACATCCTTGAGGAGATTCTTGATCATTTTCTTTTCTTTCGGAATTTTCTTCAGCCTACGCTTGGCTACTTCGTTCTTGTTATGTACCTCCAGTTGCTTTCGGATGAGGTGTTGGCTCCAGGGCTGCTTAACTATGATTTTTTCCAATCTCTCGTCTTCTCTTGAGGCGCGCGAAGATATCATCTTAAGGTGCCGCTCGTAATAGACGACCTTGGACAGCAGTGCCTTAAGCCAGGCCACTGGATTGTTTCGACTCTGTATGAAGTTGACTGTTCCTAAGGTCTCATGCCTTTCTTCCCCATCTACTTCCAGGCGTGAAGTCGATGCTTGGTCCTGACTCAGGACGGGTGGCATAGTGTCTCGTTCAGAATCATGTTGGTGATTTGCTAATTGACCCGTCACCTCCTCGGATTCGTGCCTGTCTTGGTGCCCAAACCGGCACTGGAGAAGGGAAAGATCTTCAATCACCTTATCAGTGAGAGGATCCCATCGATCCTTCTTCACAGCTATGACGACAGAAGATATGACGCCGATGACGGCGAGGGTGAATAGCGAACGAGCGATTCGCATCTTTCGAGTAGGATCTGAGTCTTGGAGGTGTAGAATGTGTTGTCTGTGAAGGCGCAGAGGACGCTGAAATCGGTAATTTATAGCGTACATAGGCTGTAGCAGGGTGGCGTTACCCCTACGAAAGCGCCCTCCGAAACAAAAACCATGTGTTTTGCTGTGCCACAGACGTCCGTACGAGCTGCCTCGCCCCGCATTGCGTGATTGCTTCAGCGCGATAGCCTCTCACGCCGAGAACGCCGAACCGAAAGAGCGCCGTTACCCGTTCTAACTCGGAGCGCTCGGCGGTTTGGTGGAGTAGTCGACAGAGTTGAGAAATTACTCCGCCAAACACGCGAATTCTAATGGAGCACTTGAGCACCCAGCTTCTCTTCCGAGTCCTGTTTTCTCCCAGAACAGATTCATCCTATTCTGAGGAAATAGCAATGACTCTTCAGACATCTAGAGTGGCTGGCGCATGAGAAGGGTAGAAAGGAGACTTCAATTCTAAAACTGCTCAAAACACGACGAGGCACAGCATCGTTTCTCCCTTGGAGGTAAGCATCCGCTCCTTTTGCCTTTTTTAGATAGCGCTCAGCCGCTTCGCTCAGCCGCTTCGCTCAATCCGCCGCCACTTAAATCATCTCAAGGCCTTTGAACTCTGAATCGTAGGTTCTACACAGTGAATCGCGCCGCTAAGACAGTAGCGTAGGGCTGGGGAGCTGCACGTACAATACATTCAGAGTTTCACACGTTTATTGCTCCCCTCTGCATCCTCGTCTCTGTCTCGTTCTCGTCCTTCATTTGGTCTCCTTGTATCGATCAGTACTCCTGTTCTGATGCTCGTCAGGATATCCTCGATCCTTTTCTTTTCATTCTCGATTTTTCTTTTCTTGGACCTAATTAGCAATAGAACGCGATGCGCCTGACGACGGTGTGAGTGTCCGTGCCTGCGACCTCGGGACGAGCGATCTCGGTGCACGGAAGGCCGGGTCCAAGAATTTTGGTTCCAAGGATGTCGGCCCTCAGGAGCTCGGTCCCAGGGAGGGTGGTCCGAGGGAGAGTGGTCCGAGGGGGGTCGGACCCAGGGAGGGTGTTCCGAAGGGGGTCGGACCCAGGGAGGGTGTTCCGAAGGGGGTCGGACCCAGGGAG